>NC_064773.1:885000-1042500 GCF_011397635.1 Epinephelus fuscoguttatus
ACAGGAAACGGGTGTTTGTTATTTTTAGCCTGAAATTGATCAGAAGTTGAACAATGTCGGGTTGAGCTGAATCACAAGATCACAAGATTAAGAGATAAAACAAAACTACCCACATGAGGATTTTCCTTCATCACCAGTACAGATATCGACACATCTTATTTGGTTGAGCTGCGTACTCGTAAAAAGTACATTATCTGTACTGGATACTTGTTTTATCCGAGTACACGGCTCAACCCTAGACTCCACCCAGGGCTGGAGTAGGACTCATTTTCAGCCCTGGAGTTTCATGCCTCAGACCGGCCCACTTTAGATCATGACCTATTATAACTTTACATGTTAAATCTACAATAGTGCACTGTTCTCTAAATTCTTGTAATTCAGTGTATTTTTCTAAAATATTTCCGACTCAGTGTAAGGGTTGCTTCACAGTGTAGATTTATTTCAACATGAGTGCACCTCTCCAACATTATTCTTTACAACACAACATTCTTTTCAACAATATCAGAATCTATATTCTGTCAAATAAGTGTTAACAGATATCCAAACCTTAAAAATGAAATAAAAGAATGAATAAAAATATTAAATATTAAATTTGAAAAATTTAAAAAAGTGTTGCTCTCTCTGATAATGCTATCTCTCAGGGTTTTCCCTGGGTTTGTTCGAGACCAAGGTGGCAAAGGCCTGTGGCGGGGGGCATCTTGACAGCTGTACTTTTAGATCTGGTCCCCCCTCTATTAAATATGAAAGGAGGCCCCCACATGCTTGAGCTTTACACTGCTGACTTGCATCATCAGAACAGACATGTCCTGTGATTTTCAGCCTTCTATGATTATATTTACCCTTTACAGCAGGCACATCCTGACAGCTGAAAATATTACTGTCAGGTATTGTCCCCCCTCTATTAAATCTGAAAGGAGGCTGAAAATCACAGGACACGTCTGTTCTGATGATACAAGTCAGCGGCCCTGAAATGTGTGTTTCTCTTCTATAATACACATTCTACATCTCGGAGGCGATGTCTTTCCACATACGGGCTTCCTTCGCCTTTCAAACGGGACAGAGCTCCGTGGGAAACAGTTGGAGAGACACAGCATACGTGATACCCACTGCCATGACTGAACAAAGGCCCAATATAAAAAAACGAAAACTGAACACCGGCCCTCGCGGCCCTAACGTCAGACCGGTCCACAGGGAAATGTCCCGGTCCTCCCGATTAGCCACTCTGGGCTAGAGTTTATGAGTTTATGAGAAACTTCTCTAAACTAGAAATGATAACGCTGACTTCACAGGTCCAATTTAACCGACTGGTTCTTTCTGGCAGCTTGAAAAGTTCAATCAAAGGAAGTCGGAAAAATGCAGTATTGAAAGAAATCACTGCTGCGGTCAGTGGCGTTGCAGAAGACAGTCAACTCAAGGTTGGAATATTTGATTTATACATCCATGATATGTACCAACCTTTAGCCTACACATATGAATAACATCAGCCTGTATATCATATAATATTTATACTGATACTCATATAAAGCTCATAACTGACCCAGACTGAGGACCATGTGGCTGGATGTGTCAGGTCTGCTTCTATTTCTGGGGTGACTGGGGTAAGAAGAGACAGACGTGTGTCCAAGCCGGACACTGAGTGGCGGCTCATTTGGTACCCTGGGCGAGCCTCCCATCTATTCACGTGACGTCAGATAACTCCCTCATCTCCCCCAGAGAGCAGTAACCAATGTAACGAGTGCAACGAGCTGGGGAGGTAAATGTGTTTTCATTTGTCAGTGTTTTAAAAAAAAGGATAGAGCCGGCCACCAGCGGTGTTCGTCTTTCGGTCAGTGCCACAGAGCCAGGCAGCTGTGATAGAGAGCACGCATCGATGTGGCGACTACACATTTTTAAGGTGGCTGCAAAAGAAGTCAGTCAAAATATGGTCTAATTACAGTTTCCCAGCTCAGCCAGATTAACTCCTGCGTCACAACTCCACGCTGACTCAAACTTGTGTTCATGAGCCGAGACCTGACATAAGATTTGCTCGTAGCCTCTGTGCACGCCCACATTGATACGATGGTTTCATAAATGAAGGCCGTAGTGTCCAGATTACAGTCTGTGCTGAACGTGTTCCCAAAAGCTGTTGGCTGAAAAGCTGAAACCGTGAATCACCAGCTGTACTCACCGATGTTGGGTGAAACTTGGTCAAAGGCCCGATGAACAAAACTGAATCTTTCTTGGAAACTGTTCTCTCTTTCTCGTGCAGGAGTACAGCTCTGTTGCTGTCGCTGCTCACAATGAGGAATTAGGTTTTCAGTGTTGCTGCGCCTCTCAATGCAGGTAAACCAGTTTGGGTGTTTCTGGCAGGGATCGTATGACATTCACTGTCCTCTACATTCCTATTCTCATCTGGCTCAGGTCCAAGTTCAGTCTCTGTCTCAGGAACTGACTCTCAAAGAGGACATCACCCGTCTTCTTTATGACTGAGACTCGACTCAGAGCCTGAGTCACTCCTGGTCTGTTTGGGTTAACTGCTTTCAGATTAGTTTATTCTCAGGGATTCTTATTGTTGTAGGATCCTTTAAGGGGTAAACTTTTTTTTTATTTTCAATAATGTGTGCATGTGGGTTTGGGAAGATTTTTCCAAAAAACTGTTTTGGATCATGTCCAACATTTTAGATGTCTGAAGACCTTTAGTCTCTTTAAGATTGGACACTAGCGAAGCGTGGCAGCAGCACTGAACTGGTTGGTCCACCACTTCAATCCAAACTGGGTTATCTCAAAAACTATTTGATGGTTTGAAATTAAATTCTGCACAGACATTCATGTTCCTCGAAATTTATCCATTTGTACACCACACAAGAATGTTTCGATTTGGGAAATAGTCTTAAAGGGATAGTGCAGCCAAAAATGTAAATTCAGCCATTATCTACTCACCCATATGCCGAGGGAGGCTCAGGTGAAGTTTTAGAGTCCTCACATCACTTGCAGAGATCCAAGGGGAGAGGAGGTAGCAACACAACTCCACCTAATGGAGGCTGACGGCGCCCCAGATTCAAACGTTTACAAAATTACACCTGTTATTTTCAATGTACAACCCCACCCCAGTGGTGGCAAGACATGTGTCGCTGCTCCTGGATGTGCATCAACCCCTGAAGTAAATGCATTTTCCCCACTCGCTCTCTGCTTGTACAGACCAGCTCCTGTAGCAGCTCGACTCCTCTCCTCACCATGGATGTATAAAGAGAACTCTGTAGCTGTTGCTGTGTCTCGTGTGTGACAAAGACTCAGATGAGGAGAGACTCGTTGAGGTCGAGAAACATCCTGAGCTAAACGGCCCAGAGTCCCGTCATTATTAAGACAATGACCAAAAAGATACTTCCTGTTGAGTCACAGCTCTGGAGATCAGCTCCTCGGGTGAGAAATCAGCTTTAATCAGTGGCTGTGCACACTTGATTTTAAGCTAACGCAGAGGAGGAAGAACAGATGTTTCAGTAAAAGTAGTAATAACTTTGTGTGGTCGACTGTTGACGAGCTGCAGCGTGACACGTCCAGTGTGTGCTGGGGGCAGCACTTGATGCGCGTCACATGACATGCTGCGCCGTGGCAGTGTCGGTGTGTTTTCAGCTTCAGTGAGCATATTCAAAGTGCACATGAACACACACACATGAACACACACACACACACACACACACACACACACACACACACACACACACACACATACTGGCATGATATTAAATTTATATATTTAAAAAGAAAGGAAAAAAAAACAATTAGAGTGAGCTTCACACACACCTGAGTCCATCCATCACACACACACACACACACACACACACACACACACACTTAGTCATTTTGGATTGTCAGTCTCATTCATGAATGACATTAATAACCTCCCCGTGTGTGTGTGTGCGTGCACTGACCCACATTTCTTAATGACCCCTCTAATATGTTGTGAATTTATAACGACACAGACACCTCTAATAAATTCTTAATGGCCTCTGTAATGTGTTGTGTGTGTGTGTGTGTGTGTGTGTGTGTGTGTGTGTGTGTGTGCGCAATAGGTTTTAAATGGACGAGCTCCTTAAAATTGAACTTGTACCATAGGCTACTGGCTAGTGAACCGCCATGCTAGCTGACACACATCAGCGCTAATGAGAGAGGCTGAGAAAGAAAAATCACAGTACTTATTGTTTATGAGTGTTTGTGTTTGTTTGTCCTCTTCTTCACCGTCTCTCATTAACGTTCTTACTATTAATATTATAGATTTCACACAGCGTTATCCGTCTCTGTCAAAACACAGGACTAATGCTGCTGAAGTTCAATTGACACCACCCTCATATCTGTCTGATAAATACTAGCCCACAGCTAGCTGCTAGTTAGCTTAGCTTAGCACACAGACTGTAAACAAGTCAAACCCACCTATCAGCATCTAAAGCTCTCTGATTAATACATTTTATTTTATGTGTTTAATCAGAAGTGTGAAAAACAATATGCAGTTTAATGGGTGTTCATATCTGGCTCTGAAATGAAAATGGTTATATGACTCCGCCCACCAGTCCACCCTGTGGTTGTATGACTCCGCCCACCAGTCCACCTTGTGGTTGTATGACTCCGCCCACCAGTCCACCCTGTGGTTGTATGACTCCGCCCACCAGTCCACCCTGTGGTTGTATGACTCCGCCCACTCTGTGGTTGTATGACTCCGCCCACCAGCCCACTCTGTGGTTGTATGACCCCGCCCACCAGTCCACCCTGTGGTTGTATGACTCCGCCCACCAGTCCACCCTGTGGTTGTATGACTCCGCCCACCAGTCCAGTGTCTCTGACAGTCTCCATCCATGTCAGTGAAAACATGGATGCTTCACACACAGAAGATCTATACAATCAGCACAGTTTCAAGATTAGAGTCACCAATTCAGTATCTGACCAAATGTCTCCCCTTCTGTTCCTGAGATATGACGTTAAAACATGATGATGTCACAGTCAAGCTGACCTTTGACCTTTGACCTTCATTATTTTATCCTGTTAGACATTTGTGTCAAGTTTGGTCAGAATTAGTGAATGAATTCTTCAGTTATGGACAAAAACATGTTTTGTGAGGTCACACTGACCTTTGACCACCAAATTCTAATCAGTTTATTCTTCAGTTCAAGTGGATGTTTGCGTCAAAATCAAAGAAATCCCCTCACGGTGTTCTACAGATATTGTGTTCACGAGAACAAGACAGATGCAAGGTCACAGTGATGTTGACCTATGACCACCAAAATCTAATCAGTTCATCCTCCAGTCCAAGTGGATGTTTGTGCCAAATTTGAAGAAATTCCCTTGAGGCGTTCTCCAGATATCACATTCACAAGGATCGTGCATTACAGAACAAAGCTCTGATTGGTTGATTGTTGCTTCAACCAGGGGAGGCAACCATCAATTAGCACAACACCTGTTTGAATCACTGAACTAAATGGTATGGAACCAGGCCAGAACAGATTGGCATGTGGGCCAGGTGTTGCACCAAGCTCTTGTTGTGAAGAGGAAGTTTTCAGCTTTAAGACGAGACTCTTGATCTATGAGTCGATCTGCATTCTGGCTCAGCAGCAGCCGTGAGCTGTGTGTAGTGACCACAGGAATGAAGCATGCTCAGGATGTTTGCAGGAAACACCTCTGGCTCTCTGATCGTTATCTTTGTACTGCTGAAGTTTGTAGTTGAGCTGACAAACATTACAATTCATACAAACATTCAGCAGGTGTTTAGTTACTCTCTGCTCGTCAGACAGTGATGGAAACATTTTCCAAACCTTTATGATGATATGAAGCCGTTGTCTCACACCAGAAGCTGCCAGCTGAAGCAGTGTTTGACTCCCACTGGAAGTCCCCCCTCTGTGGAGGTATTACAGCCAGCTGTGGGGGAGACCCCGGGGCAGCCCCTAAACACACCAGTGGGATTTCATATCCCATCTGGCCTGAGAGTGCCTCGGGATCCCCCAGGAGGAGCTCAGGGAGGCAGAGAGGGAGAAGGCCATCTGGGAGAGACGGCTGAGCCTGTGACCACCACGACTGTGAGCGGGACGAGTGTCAGACAGGTGCATAATAAAGACATGTTTTACCTCCTGTTATAAAATACCCAACCACAGGATTGTATGACAGTGATTTCAACATGAGTTCAACAGCTAAACCAATAAGGAATCCAAATTGTGCTGACTGTTAAATCTGTGTGTGATCTCATAGTTGATCCTAAATGTTGACTGTCAGCAGGAAACAGGAAACAAAAAACGATCCCTCGTGTGTAAGTCAGATATTCGTCCACCCAGACCTCCTCCCATTGACTGTTTAACCTCTCTAACTCCGCCAGGACGCCGACGTCCTCACTCCCCTCCTCTGTCGGGGACTTAGCTGGTTTATAAAAGGTAAGAGTCTCACTCCTACCACTATTTTTGGCTGAGATATACCGTCTAGAAAGTGGGATCATAACTTTCACGTTTCATATGGCTTTATTTGGTGATATTTTATGGTGTTTCTGTGTCATAAACAACATCAGCTATCATAATCACACCTGATTTCAATAAGGTACAATGTTTGAAGCTGGCTGAGTGTTGTTTGATCACTGATAGTACTGTTTTGAAGCAGAGTGACCCACTTGTCATGTGGAGCTCCGCCTGGATCTTCTCATGGTAAAAACACTGTAGAATGGTCATACTTTGAGCAGTCTTCTTCAAATTTGAAACAAGTGTTCATTGATAGTGTGCCTACAGCCCCACAGTGTCATTTACCTGCTCAGATGAAGCCACAGACAGTTATTCATCCTGAAACACATTTTTTATTTTATTTTAGGCAAAGTCTTCAACTTGTTACTGACTTCAGAGGCCCATTACTCTGTCTCTGTATCACCTAGAGTGTTTCTGACACTTTCACAAGAAACTTCAGGGAGTTTTCTTTCTGCCAAGACCTCATGCATGCATGTAGTCAGAGCGGTTCAGAAGCTACAGGCATTTTAATTTGGGTATGTCATTTTAGGCGTTTTTGCTACAAAATGGGGGTGCAGTACAATTTTGATCGCCGCCATCTTTGGATTGAGTGACCTTGTTTGGACATCAGTACAGAGCTGTGGATCTGACTGAGAAGTCGAGGATACCCAAGTGGTAGCAACATACCGGCGATCAAGCATTGCCTGTTTTATTGTCTATTTTACTCTGAATCAGATCATAATTGACAAAGTGAACATTGTGCTGCATTACAGAAGACTTGAAATGAGGGATTGAGTCCATAAACTCGTTGGGAAAATGTTTGCTGAGCTCATAAATCAAGTGAGAAGATCGACCTCTAAACAATCAGACAGAAAGGTCTGGATTTGTTTCCTGTACATATGTTTGAGATATTCACAGTTTATATGATGTGTTAAAGAACCACTTTTTTAGTGGACCTAATAAACGTCTTTAAGATTCTGTACGCGACTCGTTTTCCATCTGAATAAACTGTATTCTGAGTGAGTGTGTTCACTCTGACTGTACATCCTGAAAACCTGCACACTGAGAAGATTGAATGGATTTTACGGCTGAGAGGACGAAGAAATGAAGGAGGCGAGAGAACGCAGAGAGAGAGGAAAGGTGTGTGTGTAATGAGGCCTGACATGGTTAATACCTCAAGGCGAGGTTTGTTTTCAGATGCCAAAACACACGCACGCACACACACACACACGCGTGCACACACATACAGATTGAAGGCGAGGTAATTTTTTTTTAAATGGCACTGGTGAAACACAATTACAGCACTGAATGAAGACTGTCAATCAACCACTGACGGGCCGCGTTTACAGTCTGAGGAAACAAATAACGTCAGGGTTTTGTTTGCTGCAACATGAAACAACAAGTTTCAACTTTTCTTCAGTTTTTACAAACAACTGTTTTTATCCGACAGGATGTCACGTAGGGAACGTTCTTAGATCTGATGGATGTCAGTGCTCACACACAGACTGCAGTGTGAAGCATCACACAGGGTCCGAGTCTGCGCCCAGCGTTTATTAAACTGCAGGTAACCATGGCAACAACACTGATGCATCACGCCAGGTTCACCAGGTGACTGCATTCTGGTGTGTAATATTTATTCCTACAGTCTGACTGCAGGTGATGAGTTTGACGTACAGTACAGTGTGTTTCCTGGATGTTTCATAAGAGGAAGAAGACGAGGACAGAAACCTGTTTAACAGCTTTTACTGCTCATCACAACAAGGACGCTCCCTCTTCCTCCGCCTGTCATCTGTCATGTGGCTCAATGAACCAACCAGAAGCTGGCTCAGGCACTTAAAGGAGCAGTATCCACTTGTATCTATCAGATTAATAGTTGGTGTTTCAGAGCAGAGGTTTGAGGACGTGTTTTTGAGAGAGTTTTAGTGCGACGACCTGCAGCAGCAGAGTTCTTGTCATCTTTCCTCCGACAGAATCAAAGTCATGAGATTAGGAGGAACTGTGATATTATTACTGACATTTGTTACACTACTGGTTACTGTTACTGCCCAACACTGGTCATTTCATGCTGCATTTCTATTGGTTGGTCAGTAGACGTAGGTGGTGACAGCAGTCACACTGTCAGAGTTTGATCCCAGGCTGTCTTTGATCACAGACCGTGACAACGACCATCTTTGAACCTCTCTCACTGTGTGACATAGGACCACCGTGTTAGAGCCACACCAAAGATATCGCCACGTTTCAATCTTTATTTATAAAGAGCTTTTCAAAACAGAGTTACAGAGTCGTACATGTCAACAATTAAAACAGACAAGACATGAAAACAACTTTAAAAAGAACTGTTAAAAAACACTTCGGGCAGATTGTCCCCCACTGCTCCTCCACCCTCACACTCAGCACTGGCGCTCCTCAGGGCTGTGTGCTAAGTCCACTTCGATATGCCCTCTACACATTTATTACATCTGCAGATGACATCACTGTGGTGGGACTCATAACTGGAGCAGATGAGTCGGCCTACAGAGACCAGATCCAGAAGTTGCTCCAAGAACCACCTGGCACTCAACACAAGCAAAACCAAGGAACTAGTCATTGACTTCAGAAGGCACAGAGCCGACCCTGCCCTCCTTACAGTTACAGTAACAGTGACTCTAGACAGAGGGTTTACACCTTCATCACAGTGTGGTATGCCGGCTGCTCAGAGGGTCATAAAGCAGCTCAAACAATCCTGGGCTGCCCTCTGCCCTCTTTGGAAGACTTCTCCAGCTCATGGTGCCTCTGCAAAGCCAGGAACATCAGAGACCAACCTGGTCAACGTGCTGCCCTGTGGGAGGAGCCTGAGGTGCATCAAAGGCTGAAGAACAGTGTCTGCACAGTGAGTGCTTTTATTTTAAGTCAGGTTTTGAATGAGGAACACTTACTTTTGGTCGAGTATCTCCACAGTGTGCTATCAGTACTTACACTGCAGTAAAGTTTTACTGTGTTTACCTGACACAAAATAGTTTGTGTGACCTGTTGTCCTTCTCTGAAGAGCTCCACCTGCTTTTTTTTCTCCTTTTGTCATTAGCCACAATTTTTGTTGTTTGCCGCAATTTCACCGCAAAAAAAACAAAAAAAAAACAGACTTTGTACTTAAAGCTCCAGTGTTCAGGAGTCAGGAGGATATTCATGTGTTCATGTCAGCCTCTCATTTACAGTTCCACAGAGGAGGCGACACACTGTGAGTGAGGGGAAACAGTCCAATGTGAAAAGTCACACTCTTATCATCAGTCAGGATTTCTGAAAAATGAGGAGAAATTATAAGAGTGTGTTTATTGACATGTGAGACCAGAACGGTCCCTGTCTCCATGCTGCATGTTGTCTCTTCTTATTGCTGTCTTATTTCTTCGTATATATTTAGTTTGACGGACTGAGAGAGGCAGACTGATGCATTTCACTGCATCTGACTGTTCAGCTTGAGCTTTATTAAATGTCTTCCTTATGAAATATTTTTCATATTGCATATGAGTCCACATATTGATATTCAACTTGTTATGAGTCCATAGAAACCAAATACTTTGTTTCTGAGATACAATCTCTGTCTCATCACATTTTATTTGGTCTTTGGGCGCGTGGGACAACTGTCTTCTCCTTACATCTAATAAAAAATATATAGAGCTAGAATCACCGCCCTGTGGTTGTATGACTCTGCCCACCTGGTTGATTAACTCTATAATAATTTAGCTGGTTGGAAAGTGAAGCTGCAAAGACTTCCTGTCTCTTATAAATGAGATGCTGCTTGTGTCACATCTTCATGAGGAATGAGGACAAACTAAAGCTCTTATTCACATCTTATTTTCATCATTATTATTGTTATCAGAATAATTTTATGATATTAAAGTAATGGATTAAATGAGGGCTACTGTCCAACAAGGTGTCCATTATCAGTTTGTAATGGCCAATGTGAAGGTGTTAACCATCTGATACGCAGCGGAGGACGCTGCCTCCACGAAGTCCGTCACAAAGTGATAATGGACACGTCATCAGGCGTCATCCTGCTGAGACCACAGTCACTGACCGAAGACATAAAAAAGTAAGGATGTGCCTGATGTAGGGAGGTGGACAGCAGACAGGATGTGACATGACTGTTTGAGTTCAGTCTCTGTCCTGCGGTGCTCAGAGGACGAGACACTGAAGGACTAATGTTACTCTCACTGTTGTAAATTAAAGGGGCAAAAAGCGAAATCGTTTCACCACTAAGTTTGCTGTTGTGCACTGCCTGTAGACCAAAACAAAGTGTGTCATGAGCCACTCCTCCCTCTACCTCTGCTCTCCCCACATGTACCCCTCCACCCCCCACTCACCTCGTCTAGACTTAGTTTAGCAGTTAGCGATGTCTTTCACTCACTCTCGGTCTCTAATAACTCAACCGCTAATAACTCAAGCTCCGGACATTAACCCATGCTACGATTGTAACATTAAATTTAATTGAATCGACATAGCGACATGTGCCTAATGTTACTGTAACACTAATTAAAACAGACATTTGACTTTATGTTGTACCTGTCCAGGAGAAGAAGAGCTAGCTCCGAGTCAGACTGTAGCCCCTTTAGCTCTCGCAGTGCTCTCCCCCTTGGAAATGCAAGGCCAATGTTAATCCGAGTTCTGTCCCTTTCTTTAACGCGCAGCCGGACCAGCTTGTAAACAATGGGCTGGAGATCAACACACAGAGAGGGTGTGTGAGGTCATGCTATACTCGAGATGACATTACACCTCTAGTTCTTCACATAGCAATTTTTTAATTCCTTCAATCTAGAAATGATGAATTTCCGCTTATTGCTCCTTTAATGTCTGCTTAGAAAAACTTTGACCCTTGGACAAATCCTGCTGATGACCTTCTTGAGATATCATGTTCATGAGAATAAGTCAGATGCAAGAGTGACCTCTGACCTTTGACCACCAAAGTCTAATCAGTTCATCGTTGAGTCCGAGTGCAGAGAAGAAATTCCCTCAAGGTGTTCTTGACACATCACGTTCACGTTCACGTTCACGTTCAGGAGTGTGGTGGACATACAGCTGCACGGACAGACAGGCAACCTTGTGCCTCCAGCCATGGCTGTCAGCGGTGTGGACACATAAAAATATCTGCACACACACACACACACACACACACACACACACACACACACACACACACACACACACACGCGGTTATCACTCCAGAGGAGCTTCAGCCTTCAAACTCTACTAATAAAACCCACAGGACTCAGGTCTGTGTGTGTGTGTGTGTGTGTGTGTGTGTGTGTGTGTGTGTGTGTGCGTTAGCAGTCTATGTTTAGCCTGCAATTTTCATGACCAGGTATCCTTGTTACCGTGGCAACCTTCAGAAACAAGAGGTCAGTTATGACTGAATCAGTCTCTGTTTCCCTCTGCTCTTTGTCATGTTATTTATTTATTTATTTATTTATTTGTTTATTTATAGAGTTGACTTTATATTTGACTGTTGAACACATCGTGTCAACATTGTTTCACAGATGTGTTTTTTATTCTTTTGAGAAACAAAATCAAACTGTGAAGCAGAGAAACAAAAGAAGACCAAAGACATGTTGAAGTGTTGAACTCTGCTGAAGAAGAATCTAAATATGCAGCTGAAAGATTTAAAAGGTTCAGAATATGAAGCCGAACCTTCCTGTGAAATGTTAACAGACTCATTTGGACAAGCAGAGCAGCAGCAGGTGTGAGACAAATGGCTGCAGGTGGGCGAGAGCTGTTAGTATCTTGAGACAGTTTTAATGAATATGTGTGATTCTGCAGATGGCTCCAGTCCAGCAGCTTCTCACAGCATTGTTCCTGCGGATATGGAGGAAGAACTCAGAGCCTGTCCTGATGTTAAAGTCCTGATGTCACACCGTTTGTGTCTCTTTGGGGTCATTCTGTGTCTCACTCAGGTCATTTTGTCTCTTTGGGGTCATTCTGTGTCTCTTTGGGGTCATTTGGTGTCTCACTCAGGTCATTCTGTGTCTCTTTGGGGTCATTTGGTGTCTCACTCAGGTCATTTGGTGTCTCACTCAGGTCATTCTGTGTCTCTTTGGGGTCATTTTCTGTCTCTTTGGGTCATTTTCTGTCTCTTTGGGGTCATTTTGTGTCTCTTTGGGGTCATTCGGTGTCTCTCTCAGGTCATTCTGTGTCTCTTTGGGTCATTTTGTGTCTCTTTGGGGTCATCCTGTGTCTCTCTCAGGTCATTTTGTGTCTCTCTGGGGTCATTCTGTGTCTCTTTGGGGTCATTCTGTGTCTCTCTCGGGTCATTCTGCGTGTCTTTGGGGTCATTTTCTGTCTCTCTTGGGTCATTTTCTGTCTCTTTGGGGTCATTCTGTGTGTCTTTGGGGTCATTTTCTGTCTCTCTGGGGTCATTCTGTGTCTCTTTGGGGTCATTCTGTGTCTCTCTCGGGTCATTCTGCGTGTCTTTGGGGTCATTTTCTGTCTCTCTTGGGTCATTTTCTGTCTCTTTGGGGTCATTCTGTGTGTCTTTGGGGTCATTTTCTGTCTCTCTTGGGTCATTTTCTGTCTCTTTGTTGTTGTTTTATGTGTCTTTGTAGTTGTTCTGACCCTTCCTGTAGTTTCCGTAACTCCTTGCAGGTCCTCTTCATCTCTCTGTGATCTACATATTAAATTGAATGACATTTTTGCAGGTGACGTTCAGAGGGGCCCCCTGAAACTCTGGCCCTGTGGGCCTGTGCCCAATCTGCCCTTTCAATGATGTCCTTAGATGGAGGAGGAGGAGGGAGTGGCATATGATGAAAACTGTCAAGTAAAGAACAAGTACCATAGATTGGACTAATGAGCAGTACTTGAGGAAGTGTTAAAAAAAGAAAAGTAAGAATTGGTATTTATCACATGCACAGCTGTGCGCCATCAGCACAGATAAATCCCACAGGCTCTGTGAGGCTCTGAGCTCATGCATGACTGGGCTCATTTACATGAAGAAAGTCCCCAAACAGTTGCACCAGAGAAAGCCCGAGTGGCACCTGTTGCCATGAAACAAAGGGAAAGGTAGAATAATGAAGAGGAGCACAATCTGTTTTATTTGTCACTGTAACTGACAGACTGTCACAAAGAAGAAGGAGAAGAAGATCAAATTTAATGAACTGAACTGCACCTGCAAGGCCTCTGTCATCCTCTGCGTACAGCTGAGACAGGAAGTCCAGTTTGAGTGAACAACGTTTTCATCTTTTGTGTTAGTGATCGTAAAGTGAACAGTAGAGGTACGACATTACAAAGTATAGATTACTTCTGTGTGCCTGCATGTATTTGATTGGTCACTGCAGCTTCTTGCTGGATGACCAACCAACACATGGTCAGTGAAAGGTAACCACTTATGTGCGTTGGCTAAACGTAACCACGTGTGTGTGTGTGTGTGTGTGTGTCGGCTAAACGTAACCACGTGTGTGTGTGTGTGTGTGTGTTGGCTAAACGTAACCACGTGTGTGTGTTGGCTAAACGTAACCACGTGTGTGTGTGTTGGCTAAACCTAAGCATGTGTGTGTGTCGGCTAAACGTAACCACGTGTGTGTGTGTTGGCTAAACGTAACTGTGTGTGTGTGTGTTGGCTAAACGTAACCACGTGTGTGTGTGTGTATGTGTGTGTGTGTGTGTGTGTCGGCTAAACGTAACCACGTGTGTGTGTGTGTGTGTGTGTCGGCTAAACGTAACCACGTGTGTGTGTGTGTGTGTGTGTTGGCTAAACGTAACCACGTGTGTGTGTTGGCTAAACCTAAGCATGTGTGTGTGTCGGCTAAACGTAACCACGTGTGTGTGTGTTGGCTAAACGTAACTGTGTGTGTGTGTGTGTGTTGGCTAAACGTAACCACGTGTGTGTGTCGGCTAAACCTAACCATGTGTGTGTGTCGGCTAAACGTAACCGTGTGTGTGTGTGTTGGCTAAACGTAACCATGTGTGTGTGTTGGCTAACCCTAACCATGTGTGTGTGTCGGCTAAACGTAACCATGTGTGTGTGTCAGCTAAACGTAACCACGTGTGTGTGTGTGTGTGTGTGTTGGCTAAATGTAACCATGTGTGTGCATCATCTAAATGTAACCACGTGTGTGTGTGTTGGCTAAACGTAACCACGTGTGTGTGTGTTGGCTAAACGTAACCGTGTGTGTGTGTGTCGGCTAAACCTAACCACGTGTGTGTGTCGGCTAAACCTAACCATGTGTGTGTGTCGGCTAAACGTAACCACGTGTGTGTGTGTGTTGGCTAAACGTAACCGTGTGTGTGTGTGTGTTGGCTAAATGTAACCATGTGTGTGTGTGTGTTGGCTAAACGTAACCATGTGTGTGTGTGTTGGCTAAACGTAACCATGTGTGTGTGTGTTGGCTAAACGTAACCATGTGTGTGTGTCAGCTAAACGTAACCACGTGTGTGTGTGTTGGCTAAATGTAACCACGTGTGTGTGTGTGTTGGCTAAACGTAACCATGTGTGTGTGTGTGTTGGCTAAACGTAACCGTGTGTGTGTTGGCTAAATGTAACCACGTGTGTGCATCATCTAAACGTAACCGCGCGTGTGTGTGTTGGCTAAACGTAACCATGTGTGTGTCGGCTAAACGTAACCACGTGTGTGTGTGTTGGCTAAACGTAACCACGTGTGTGTGTGTTGGCTAAACGTAACCACGTGTGTGCATCGTCTAAATGTAACCACGTGTGTGTGTGTTGGCTAAATGTAACCACGTGTGTGTGTGTGTTGGCTAAACGTAACCGTGTGTGTGTGTGTGTTGGCTAAACGTAACCATGTGTGTGTCGGCTAAACGTAACCACGTGTGTGTGTGTTGGCTAAACGTAACCACGTGTGTGCATCGTCTAAACGTAACCACGTGTGTGTGTGTTGGCTAAACGTAACCACGTGTGTGTGTGTTGGCTAAATGTAACCACGTGTGTGTGTGTTGGCTAAACGTAACCACGTGTGTGTGTGTTGGCTAAATGTAACCACGTGTGTGTGTGTGTTGGCTAAACGTAACCATGTGTGTGTGTGTGTGTTGGCTAAACGTAACCACGTGTGTGTGTGTGTGTGTGTGTGTTAGCTAAACGTAACCACGTGTGTGTGTGTTGGCTAAACGTAACCACGTGTGTGTGTTGGCTAAACGTAACCACGTGTGTGTGTGTGTGTTGGCTAAACGTAACCACGTGTGTGTGTTGGCTAAACGTAACCACGTGTGTGTGTGTTGGCTAAACGTAACCACGTGTGTGTGTTGGCTAAACGTAACCACGTGTGTGTGTGTGTTGGCTAAACGTAACCATGTGTGTGTGTCGGCTAAACGTAACCACGTGTGTGTGTGTGTGTGTGTGTGTTGGCTAAACTTAACCACGTGTGTGTGTGTGTGTGTGTGTGTTGGCTAAACGTAACCATGTGTGTGTGTGTGTGTGTGTGTGTTAGCTAAACGTAACCACGTGTGTGGGTGTTGGCTAAACGTAACCACGTGTGTGTGTGTGTGTGTGTGTGTGTTAGCTAAACGTAACCACGTGTGTGTGTGTTGGCTAAACGTAACCACGTGTGTGTGTGTTGGCTAAACGTAACCACGTGTGTGCATCGTCTAAACGTAACCACGTGTGTGTGTGTGTGTTGGCTAAACGTAACCATGTGTGTGTGTCGGCTAAACGTAACCACGTGTGTGTGTGTGTGTGTTGGCTAAACGTAACCATGTGTGTGTGTCAGCTAAACGTAACCGTGTGTGTGTGTGTGTTGGCTAAACGTAACCATGTGTGTGTGTCGGCTAAACGTAACCACGTGTGTGTGTGTGTGTGTGTGTTGGCTAAACGTAACCACGTGTGTGTTGTTGAAGGAAAAAAACATCAGTTGGTGGTGTTGTACCAACATAGTGCTTTTATTTTGAAAGAGACTGTATGCAAACTGTACATTTCCTGTGAAAACAGAAGTGTATTTTGAAAACAGACAATGCATGTAACAGGCTGAAGTTGACACGGCGTCCCAGAACGTCAACAACCAACACACCCAGGGTACCTTGGACGTCATATGTGACATCACGTTTTTCACTCTAAGCCCCGCCCATTTCCAACCAGTGAGAATAGCTCAGAGAAAAACACAGATCTCTTCATTTAAATAACAAAACTGTTCTGACTGTTGCAGAAATGTTTTCAAGAGGCTACTCGAGGAAAAAGGTTTTCAGGTTAGACTAAAGACATCAAAAGTGTGTGTGTGTGTGTGTGTGTGTGTGTGTGTGTGTGTGTGTGTGTTGTTATTAATGAGCCCTCGGGGGGAGGTCAGATCACCTTTGTCGAAGCCTCTTTAAAGACAACACTGATTAATGTTACTGAGAGAGACTAAATCTGTCAATGATCCCTGAGGATAAAACTCATCCAATCAGCAGCTCATCAGATCGTATCAATACTGATTCATTAACAGTGTCTTCTTAACAAACCCTCATCAGTTTACTTAAAGTTTCCATCTGTTTCCTTCAGAGCTGTGAAAACCTGCTGCAGCTGTTGTACAGAGTTCAGTCCTCCTGGAACATCTTCACTTTCATTATAAAACATCAAACTTGTGCACATCATGTATCTCAACATGTATGACGGCTGCTGCTGCATCAGCCTGTCGATCAGTGATGGATGAAATCACACAGAGATGAGCTTTGGCTCTCAGAGAGGCAGAAACAGCTCAGATGAGTCTGATAAATGTTGACATTTGTGGCACCAACACTGTTCTTCATGAGCTATTGCTGTATTTCCAGCTGCAACTGTGGCACCAAACCAGGTGTTTTATACCGAGACATCCCTGCATGTCCAGGCGCTATCGTGGCACCAGATGAGAGGTTTTCAGTGAGATAACACTCCATTGATAGTTGTTGCACTAAAACTTTTTTAGCAAGATATGGCTGCATTTCCAGTGACAACTGTTGCACCAACTCTCCGTGTTTTTAGTGACACATCACTGCATTTCCAGCCATGATTGTTGCACCAAAACCCAGCGTGTTTTTTTAGCTAGACATCACAGTATTTCTAGCAGCAACTGTAAAACCAAAATGGGATGTTTTTTTTAATGAGGCATTGCAACACTTCCAGCTGTGATCATGGTACTAAAATCCTGCATTTCTTTTAAACAAAATATTGCTGCATTGTAGTAACAATTGTGGCACCAACACTGTATCACTGTATTTCCAGCCTCGATTGTGGCACCGACATCTGGTGTTTGTTTCAACAATCTATCGCTGCATTTTCAGCCACAACTGTGACACCAACACAAAGTGTTTTTAAATGAAACAATGCAGCATTTCCAGCTGTGATTGTGGCATCAAATCTGAGTGTTTTTAGAAAGATATCCCTGCATTTCCAGCCATGATTATTGCAGCAGCTTTTAGTGAGATAATGCTGCACTTCCATCAAACGTTGTGGCCCCAAAACAAGATATTTTTAAATTAATCCCCAGTAATGATGGTGACACTGTTGTAGATGTTTTCTAGTGAGACTTTAGGGCATTTATAGCCGTGGTTGTGGCAACAAAACCAGGTATTTTACACCAAACCCTGACATTTTCTGAACAATAACCACATATTTTTGGTGCCTGAACATAAGCCCACATTAACTACAGTGTTGCTGAAACAAAAAGAAATGTAAAGTTTCATCATATCTGCTACTTAATAATGTACAAATATTACATATCTGTGGTTTGCAGAAATTTAGGATGCCAACATTTATTCTGGAGTTTGTGTTCAAACATCATAATTAATGTATTAATTATATTTTGTCTTCTTAATGTGAATCTGCAAATTAACTTCAGAGAATAAATGAAGTCAAAACTACCACATTTACATCTGAAAGTTTAACAGAAGTAGAAAGTAGCATAAAGTATAAATACTTAAGTGCAGGTAATTTGAACCTAAATATTAGTACAGTATTTAATTTAATGCATCGGGTTACTTTGCACCGCCGGGTAGCCATAGTATTTATCATATCCTTGCTGTTTATAAGTCTAAATGTTAAACTTTATAGGTACAACCCAGTGAGCTTCATGGAGAAAAAAAAACATAAAAAAAAAAGAGTCTGTAAAAGTCATTAAACATTGTGGATGCCGGAGCACAGCTGTGGTGCAGCAGCAGTTTTCACAGTGTCGTTCTGCGGCTGAGTGGTCGCAGCGTTCACAGTGTTACAGTAGAATTACAGCTGATGGTTTCACTGTTTCAGTCGTACAGAGAGAGACAGATGAAAATGTTTTACTGCGTCGTTCCTCTTCACATTTAATTCTTCTGCCATATTAAATGTAATTTCACAGAGATATTAAACCATCTCTTCTTCTTCTTCTCCTCCTACTTTATGCTCTCTCTCCTCCACCCCTGCTCCCTCCATCGCTCTCCCTCATGCCCATCCTCCCTCCCTCCATCTGTCTCTCTGCAGCGAAATGCCAGCTGAAATGAATATGTTAATTCAGCTGCTGGCTCGTAGCTGCGTGATCAATGAGGCTCCTGGCTGTTGGTCCAGGATCTATAGGGAGGAGGATCATTAAAACACCAGGGGAACCAGGCCCGAGCCCCTTCATAAAAATTACATCACTCATTACCAATCGCACAGTGACATAATCGGATTTATCTTAATTTAAATAACTTTTCCATTTGTCTTCCGTTAAGCCTTCTGAAATCAGGATGAGTCAGAATCTGTCTGCGTTCAGGAAACCAAACAGACAGTACAGGAGGCTTCAGAGGAGGAGGAGGAGGAGGAGGAGGAGGTGGAGGTAGAGATCACTGACCAGAATTACACGCACAAAGTATTTTGGTCTTATTCTGAAAAAGACACCGTTCCTACTCAGCTGTTTACACGGCTAATGAAACATTCAGCTAATATTCCCGTTAGCATGCAGCAGTGTGTGCTCCTCTTAACGTGCACGGATGTTGTGTATCATGTCAAAGTACGGAAAGTGTTGGACACAGCCTCGCTCTTTCATTCCTCCAGCCACCTTCTCAAAAAGCGTCTGTACACCTGTACGCCGTCAGACTACAGCTGTGACTGAAACAGGATCCGGAGCAGAGCTTGTGAAAAACACCTGAAGAACGTCACGTCTTGGACGAACTCACGAGTTTGTTTTCAGACGGCTGAAGAGTTCAGCGGTCCGTTTCACAAAGCAAGTGAAAACTCTGAGTCTGTTAACCCTGAAATGAGGGACCCTGAATTTCCGTTTCAGAAAGGGAGGTAACTTAAACCAGAGAAAGCGGAGTAACTCCAGCCCGTTTCAGAAAGAGAGGTAACTGAAGCTCGGTGTCAGTTACTATGGCAACTGACTCTGTGAACCTAACCTGGTCGGGAGCAGGTTTTCTCCAGTGAACCTCGAGTTTCTAGCTGTCTCCTCCCTCTTACGCCACACACACAGTGTGATTCATTCATTCATTCATTCGGTTAGTGTCGCGCGGGTTTCAGCGAGTTTGATCATCTGTCCTCAAGGTAAAGTCGGATCCTAAAGTGTGTTCTAGTTCTAAATCTACTGTTTTCAACCATGGCACGTCCGTTCTTGGAGGACCCTGTGGACGAAGAGGCAGTGTTACTGAGGAGGGAGTTACGCATTCGTCGGGAGATTATTCACAGGCCCAGAATTGACGTATTATCATTTCCAGAACATTTTCTTTTTGAACGGTACCGTTTCACATCACAGTCCATCATTTATATCCATGACCTCATCTGTCGTGACATAACCAACGTCACCAACCGTGGACGTGCACTTTCATCTACCCAGATTCTTTGTGTTGCTCTAGTTTTCTGTATAATATCGGAGATGCAGAAAATATCAGTGCGGCCACTGTCTGCAGAGCCGTGAGGAAAGTGTCCCAGCTCTGAAACATCTATTAAACTCTTGTGTTGTGTTCCTGGACATAAACCTGTGAGGGTCATCAAGGAGGAGCTCCACAGGATTGCAGGTGAATGATGTAGAAATCAGTTCAAATGTATGATTATAAATCATATTCAGTTAATGACATGGTGCTGCAACCTTTCTTTTAGGATTTCCCGGTGTGATAGGGTGCACTGATGGAACCCACATTCCCATCAGTGGTCCTTCACACAATGAAGGAGACTATGTGAATATGAAGTCCATTCACAGCATTAATGTGCAGGTAGACTGACTGTCTCAAAATGTCAGACTGCATCACACTGCAAAAACTCACAATCATACCAAGAATATGTATCTTATTTCTAGTCAAAACAAATCACACCTGAAAGGAACTTGTTTTTAGACCATTTTCATTTGAAAAATAATGAGGTGGGATTAACACCATTCCACCTGTTTGCATCTGCAGCCTAACATTATTGTGAGTGCATAAATGTATAAAATACATTTAAACTTTCGCATTGACCCGAGCAGTAATTTTCTCCCACGCCGACTCCCGTTCTGAAAACAGCTTCAAATTCACTGTATGAGCGCATTAAAATATCCAACTCCAGAGTAAAAAATGCAGACCTTTTCTTGTCGCTTGTTGCCATGGTGAATTGTGGTATCGGGGCTCCACTGATGACGGCTTTTTAAAGTCGTGGTGCACGCGATTAAGTCAGAGTGAACAAACTTTGTGTTGATTGAACCGATTGAAATCACCTGTTCTGAAACCTGTAACTCAGAGTTTCCCATCTCAGAGTGACTCAACTCAGAGTTCAGGGTTAGGCTCAGAGTTTGTTGAACCTCCTTTCTGAAACGGGAAATGGAGGGATTCCCAAGTGTCTGACGCTGAGAGCTGGTGTCTGTGTGCTGAGAGGGGAATAACAAGACCGACGACCCAAAAACACACAGAGGCAGAAAAGACTGAAGAAAAAGACTTTTATTAAACCAGTGTAGAGATTAACAGGCTGAAGAAGTCAGTGAGGAGAGACAGGCCAGTCAGCAGATCTCAGGAGCAGGTAGATATAACATGAACAACACAACCAGCTGACAAAGAGCTGAGAGCTGCTTTTATACACTGAAGGACTGATGAGATGATGATGAGAGGCAGGTGTGTCAGCAGGTGGGAGTCTGAGGACATCTGGTGGACAGGTGGAGAACTGCAGGTGTTCTCAGAAGTGCATGAAGGAGGTAGAGATGCCAAGACACATTTAAACACAAAGGGTCTCATTCATGAAAAGTGAGTAAATCTGTGTGCAGATTTGCACATAAAAACCTACTCCAGATTCAGGAATGCCGCGGGAAACTCAGATTTGATCGTAAACACATGCGTATGATCATGAATGCCAATCCATCGTAAAGTGACAGCGCGCTCCCGGTAATCATCAATTAGCATAAATCCCCGCCCATGAATAGCCAATGACCACCATATAAGGAGGTGTAGGTGCATCCAGTCGACCTGTCAGTCATGGCGCAAACAAAGAAAGAGAGAGAAAGAAAAAAGAATTTTTCCGAAGCGGAGATCGAAATAATTTTGGGTGAAGTGGACTTAAGAAAAAACATTTTATTTTCTTCAGTTAGTAGTGGTGTGACAGGGACAGGCAAAGTGAAGGCCTGGAGGGAGGTAACAGATGCTGTTAATGTTGTCTCCGTAGTACAAAGAACCATGTCAGAGGTGAAGCGTAAATGGTTTGATATGAAACTGGAGGCAAAGAAACGCATAAGCACACACACAAAAAATACAGCGGTCACCAAACAAACAGAAGATTCATTTGTGGAGTTTTGAATGAAGTGGGAACGGGAAACCAGAGATGTTTTGTGCGTAATGGATAAACTCTAAATCAGTGATGGCTGTCGGAATGTAGAGCTATTTAACATTTATTTTAACAAATGATACGATAACATATAGCCTACAGCAGTTTGTATGCATCATCTTCAAATTATTTGAATCTTAACAGCCTAAAGCTCTGTTTAATACAACGTAAATTAAACATTTTCAAATCAGATTTATTCATTCAAATGATCAAAAAGCCAAATAAATAAATAAATAAATAATTCTTTCAGCTATCATGTGCTCCTTCGTGGCTCCACCACCTGCTGCTCCTGCTGCCCCTGCTGAACCCAGGCACCGAGGCCGAAGAGGCTGTGATCCAGCTGTCCTTCATTCATTCATTCATCTTCTAACCGCTTCATCCTCTTGAGGGTCGCGGGGGGGCTGGAGCCTATCCCAGCTGACACTGGGTGGGAGGCAGGGTTCACCCTGGACAGGTCACCAGACTATCACAGGGCTGACACATAGAGACAAACAACCATTCACACTCACATTCACACCTACGGACAATTTAGAGTCACCAATTAATCTGCATGTCTTTGGACTGTGGGAGGAAGCTGGAGCACCTGGAGGAAACCCATGCTGACACAGGGAGAACATGCAGACACACAGAAGGGCTCCCACGCCCGGGATCGAACCGGCAACCCTCTTGCTGTGAGGCGAGAGTGCTAACCACCACACCACCGTGCCGCCCCCGACTGTCCTTACGGATATTTTTATTATCATCATTCAACATGTAGAAAGAATGTGTAATCTGTTGAGTCGATTTACATAGATAATTCACAATCATGAACCTAATCTGGATCTTAAACCTGCTAATTGCCAACTAATGTAACTAAATGTGTTATATTTTTAATATTTTGTCATGTTTAGATTACGTGTTTCTAACTCATCTGTGTATTGTGTACATAACAGAGCACAATACGAGTTAAAATTGTAATTTCCAATAGTGACGAGCAATATTTATGTGCTTTACTAAATTTACACAAGCACTACGAGTGGTCAGGAGCAGGAGTAGATTTTGTTAGTAGCTACGAAAAGATCGCAGCTACTAAAATATTGATGAATGCCGACATGCACGTAAATTTCAGTCTGCGAACAGTTTACACACAAATTCCTTCTGCTCACGTTTCATGAATGAGACCCAAAGACTTTAAGTTTTCACACAGCAGCCGTCTGTGTGTGTGTGTGTGTGTGTGTGTGTCATTAGAGATTTTCTAAATTCTGAAAATTGAAAGAAAAGCACGAGGTAGCAAAAAGGAACTGAGGGGCGAGAAAAGAGAAGAGGAGGAGGATGAGAGGGAGGAAAAACAGAAAAGGGAAAAGGAGGTGAAAAAAGGGGAGAAATCACATTGGAACGAAAAAGAGGGAGAAGGAGGAGGAACAAAAGGGGTAAGGAAAAAGGGGGAATGGAGGAAGTGAAGAGGGGAAATAAGGAGGAAGGAAAGGAAGAGGAAAAAAGAGATGGATTGTGGAAGAACAGGGGAAGGAAGAAATTAAATAGGAAAGGAAAGAGGGCGAGCATGAAAAGGAAATAAAAGATAGGCAAAGAAAAGAGGAGGTAGAAGAGAAAAGGAAGTAAGGAAAGATTGGAGCAGCTACAACAGAATAAAAGGAGGGGAAAAGAGGAAGTGAAGAAGGGAATGAGGAGGTAGAAATGGAAAGGGGAAGAAGATGGAAGGAAAGGCAAGGACATAAAGTAAAGGAGGTAAGGAAAGATAAGAGAAGACAGAACAAAAAAAAGAGGTGGTAAAGGAAATGAAGAGGTAGAAAAGAAAAAGAAAAAGGAGTTAAGAAAGGCAAGAATAATGATTAGAAAGAAAGAAGGAGGTAGAGGAGTAAAGAAGAAGGCAGGGAAGGAAGGTATGAGGTAAGGAAAGAGGAGGAGGTACAGAAGGAAAAGGGGGATGAACTGTGATAGGGTAAGAAGGAAAGGAAGTACGAAAGGAAAGGGTAGAAAAAGAAAATGTTAGAAAAGTAAGGAAAGGAAACAAGGTGCTATAAAAGGTAAAGAGGAGGGAAGGATAGGGTTAGCAAGGAAAGGAGATGGAAGAGAAAAAGGGAAGGTCGGGATGAAAAGTAAGGATGGATGTACGGCTAGATGGAAGAACAGAAAACGTGGGGGAGTGAAAAAGGAAATAAGGATGTAGGAGGAAAAGGAAGGGCAGGGAAGGAAAGTAACAAAGGAGGTAAAGAAAGATAAGAGAAGACAACAAAAAGGTGGTAAAGGAAATGAAGAGGTAGAAAAGGAAAAAGAAAAAGGAGTTAAAAAAGGCAAGAATGAAGATGAAGAAGGCAGGGAAGGAAGGTATGAGGTAAGGAAAGATAGGAGGAGGTGCAGAAGGAAAAAAATGGGAAAGGAAGTGATGAAGCAAATAAGGAGGTAGTAAAGGAAAGAAGAGGAAGAGGAAAAGAGGATGAACTGTGATGGGGAAAGAAGGAAAGGAAGCACGAAAAAAGAGTAGGAAAGAGTAGAATAAGGAAATGTTATGAAAGGAAAGGAGTTGCTAAAAAAGGTTAAGAGGTGGTAGTTAAGGGAAAGATAAGTTTCAGAAAGAAAAGAGGTAGGAAAGGAAAGAGAAAAATAGGATAAGAAAGAAAAGGATATGGTATCGGCAGAAATAGGTAGAGAAGCAAAAAATGTAAAGCAGGAAAGGGAAGTAACAAAGGAGGTAAGGAAAGATAAGGAAAGGCTCATGAGAAAAAAAGGAAGGGGAATGAAGAAGGAAATGGAAATGAAAAAGAAGACAGGAAGAGGAAAATGATAGGAAAGAAAAAATGAAAGACTTAAAAAGAAGGAGGTAGAAAAGAAAAAGGAAGGGCAGGAAAGGAAAGTGACAAAGGAGGTGAGGAAAGATAAGGGGAGGCTCAACAGACAGAAGGAGGGGAAGTGATGATGAAAATTAGGAGTTAAAATAAAAAAGAAGAAAAGGAGGTATGAAAGAAAAAAGAAAATATATTGAAGGAAATAAGGAGGCAGAGGAGGAAAAAGGAAGAGCAGGGAAAGAAAATAAAGCAGGCGAGGGAAGATAAGAATAAACTCAACAGAAAAAAGGAGGGAAGTGAAGAAGGAAATGAGGCAGAAAAGAAAAGGAGCGAAAGGGGACAAAGAGATAGAAAAGAATATATAAGTAAAAATACAAGAAGGAAGAATTTCATACTGAAAGAAAGATGGAGGTAGAGGAGGGAAGGGAAGGGAAGGGCAGGGAAAGAAAATAACAAAGGAGGTAAGGAAAGATAAGAGGAGGTACATAGATAAATGGGGAAAGGAGGAAGTGAAGAAGGGAATAAGAAGGTAGAAAAGAAAAAGGAAGGGCAGGGAAGGTAAGTAACAAAGGAGGTAAAGAAAGATAAGCGGCGGCTCAATAGAAAAACAGAGGGGCAGGAAATGAGGAGGTAGAAAAGAGACAGATGGTGAAAGAAGTGAGCAAGGAGGGAAGTATGTAAGGAAAGGACTGTAGGAAGGAAAGAAGGAGGCAGTGAATGAAAGGACAGTTAATGAAAGGAGGAGTTGGCAGAAGAAAAGATTGAAGAAGAGAAGTGTTTTAATGGAAATGGAACCAAGCCGAGGAAAGATAGTTGGAGAGAGTGAGACAGCGTCATTATCACAACTCAGCAAAGTGTTTTCCTCAAGAGAGACAGGAAGTGTGTGTGTGTGTGTGTGTGTGTGTGTGTGTGTGTGCGTGCGTGCATGTGTGTGTGTGTGTGTGTGTGTTAGAGACAGACAGACAAACCTAAAGAGAGAGCGAGACAGTTTTTTCTCGTTGCCAAAGGTCGCTGGATCAACAGCTCGTCTGCGGCTCTGATAACACACTCTAAATTAGACTGCGGAGTGTGTGTGTGTGTGCGTGCGTGCGTGCGTGCGTGCGTGCGTGCGTGCGTGTGTGTGTGTGTATGTGATTGGAGGACAGTGATTTATGGAGGTGAAGTTTATCGTCATTACATTGAGGGATGAATATTCACAAAACTCTTCTTCCTTCTTTCCTTCCCCCTCATCTTTTTCTCTCTTCCTACCTCTTCGTCTCCTCCTCTTCCTCTCTGTCTCCCTCCATCATACAGGTGGAGAGCTGTTTAACAGCAGCTGAAGGATTGAACCCCTCTGCTGGAATAAACTAACACCAGTCAATAGGACGTTAATGGAAACACAATTTATGACTTTAATTTGAACAAACAGGGTCAAGCTCACGTGCGTGAGTGTGTGAGTGTGTGTGTGTGTGTGTGTGTGCGTTTTACGTTACTGATTTTAAAGGTGAGTCAAAGACCATAAATTAAGAAACACACACACACACACACACACACACACACACACACACACACACACACACACAAGCATCAGTGTTTTCAGCAGCTGAATCTCAGCGATGCTCCAAACAGAAGTAGATATTAACTGCAGTGATGTTTAGCTATTAACTCTTTCCCCGCCATTGACGAGATATTTCGTCAATCCATGTTTTCACTGTTATGCGGCAGGGGGCGCTGTTACACATCTTGTGTAATAGAACAGCACTGCCGTGTCCAAAAACAAACCAAGATCCACTGGAAACCGGAAGATGATGTTTACAGAAACATAGCACCTTGTCAAAGTAAAAGAAAAGTAAGACGTTGTTGGACTCAGACTCTGTCACTTCCTGTTTTGATCAACATTCTGAATCTGACTGGACGAAATGAGATCTCCATTACGGTGACACACAGATTATTTTTATTATTATTTGTACAGTTCAAACGATGTAAGGAAATGAGAAAAAACAAAACATGTAAATATGAAATTGATTTTGTTCTTTAAAATGAGTCTTTGATAAAAATACATTTTTGGAAACTTTTTGTAGTGTTTCTTTTTGAAAAGTCACAAATTGAACTATTGATACAAAAGAAATGGAATGAGACAGAATAGACAACAGAAGTCTGTTCTTTAGTTTGATGTTTATACTCTGTACATATTCATAGAACAAATTATTCTTCGGATCTTTAAAGATCAGTGAATATGATCAGAAATGTTGGCGTCAAAGTTTGTACATCGCTAAAAGAAAGAAATGATCTAACTTTGGTAACACTCCTCATCTGAACAAAAGCTGAATTGGTAATGTTCCTAAAATAGATATTTAAATCTGAATCAAGGAGCACTCCCAGATTTCTGGCCTCATGGATGCACTGCAAACCCCTGGAAACTGATTTTACTCACACTGTCTCCATGTGTTTTCGGTCCGAGCACCATCACTTCAGTTTTGCCATTGTTTAGCGTTAGGAAGTTAAAAGCCATCCAGCATCTTATGACTGCAAGACAGTCTGTTAGAGAGGGAACTGAGGAGTGGTCTGATGGATTTACAGATATATAGATTTGTGTGTTGTCTGCATAAAAATTAAAAGAAATATTGGAGTTTTGGATCACTTCACCCAGTGGTAACGTAAATACAGTAAACAGTAAGGGGCCCAGGACGAACCCCTGAGTAACACCACAGGTGATAATAGGCTCATTCAAGAATGTTGTTGAATGTGTTAGGTATTGACTCAACAGGAGGACATTTAAGATAAACTTTTCATTTGAACTGAATTCCAGAAATTTAGATTTGATTTGTCTGATTTGACGGTTTACGATCAAATTCATTGATCATAAACTATACAGAGTCGACTGTGTATTAATATTGGACTGGTTTAATTATTGAAGTATTTAGCATCACGGACACTTGTGGTCATTCTCAAACGAACATGTGTACAGATGTGAAGCTCTGACTGTATCTGACTGACGTTTAATGAAAGCTGTTGTCTTATATAAAATATGAAGCTTACAGTCAGACGCAGTGTATCTAGCGTCTGTTGCCATGGCAACAGGTCAAACTGATGCTGATTTACAGGAGAGATCATGAACCATAAACATAAACTACAGATCACCTGTAAAACATTTTAATAAATCAATCTAGACTGAAAACAAACTGATATATGAGTCTGATTATATTTTAATAAATGGGACAGGATGTGAGTGTTTCTGTGACTTCCTGTACAGACTGAAGGCTGCTGGAAACTGTCAGGAAACTCCTGCTGCAGCTGCCTGATCTCGTCTACTCTCCAGGCGAGGCGCAGTTGATCTCCAGTGGGCCCATTAGCGTGGCTGGAGGAGACATTCCCAATTGACATGGAGAATGTAAGACATAAACCAGTCTAGAGCATCCCCAGTGACACCTACCCAGTTCTGCAGGTAATCATTTAATGTGTCACAAGCAGCAGATAAGTTGAGCAACACCAAAACAGTCTGACATCCAGCATCTGAATTCATCCTGTCATTTAAATGTCCCTGTCCCCAGAGGATGAACCCTACAGACATTACTAGTTTAATACTGTAGGATCTTCATATTTATAGGCTGTAGTTCTGACTGCAGAGGGCGCTGACAGAGCATTAGTATGTCAGCTGAGTTTCCTCTGACCCCGACAGATCGTGATGAGGAGGCTGCTGTCAGGATCCTCTCTCTGCAGATCTGCTGAAACCAGGAAAAATTTAACTGCAAGCTCAACACTTCTGTTTAACTTCAACTTCCACCCAGGATCTGCTGCTTTGTTTATTAATGCTTTGTTTTCACCCTCTCTTCTTCTGTTTGTTCTCCGCACCTTGTTCCCCTTTTATTTTAATTCACATTATTGCTTTCATGTTTGTTTTGCTCTTCTTCTCTGGTTTTAACCTTATCTCTTAATTGAGTTTATTGTTTTTTATGCACTCATTAAGGAGCTCCAGTTTGACAAATGTTGCTGAATAAACATGATTGATTGATTTATCTTATTGCATTTCCTGTCTGAGACACACACACACACACACACACACACACACATACACACACGGGGAGAGGGAAATAAAGGAGATAACTGTGTTATTCTATCTCTAATTCTCTCTGTGCCTCAGTAAATCTCTTTTAAGAGGAGTTATAAAACTACCCGACTGCATCTCTTATTAACATTACACTGCGTGTGTGTGTGTGTGTGTGTGTGTGTGTGTGTGTGTGTGTGTGTGCGTGTGTGCGTTTTATTTGTCTTTCTGCCTTTGTGTGGACCGCAGTGAGGACACTGTTAAAGTGAGGACAGTTTGCCTGTTCCTCCTTTTTCAAAGGGCTGTTTTTGAAGGTGAAGATTTTTATGTTGAGATGTAAATGTTTATGATCATGGTTTGGGTAAAGTCCCCAATAATGTCACGTCAGGGCAACGTCCTCCTGACGTTACTAAAACAAGATGGTGTGTTTGTGCTGAAAGCTGCTGAGCTCAGCAAAGAGCCAGCGTCAGATCAGATGGAACAATTAAAGAGGAGGAAATGAGGACAGAGTTTGTGTGATGACAGGAAGTGATGGCTGGATAAAGAACTGGATTGAAACATTAGGAGACACACACACACACACACACACACACACACACACACACACACACCAGCGTCTGACAGGAGGAGATACTGATATGTTGGTTTTAGCCGCCAGAGAGATGATGTCACAGAAGCATCAGCTGGTCATTCATGCTAATTAATCATTGGCTCATTCTTCAGCTGATTGGTCGTCCATGTTCATGCAAGTGTTCAGTGTCGCCATTACCTCACTGTTACTCCGCTGATATCCAGTGGTGTGAATACATTTACTCAGGTACACTCTGACTGTATGGAGGAAAATAAAATGGTAGATGGTAATAACGCATTTAATTAATTTAGTCTATTTTTTTTTTTAAAGATTTATAAATGAATTCATAAACAAATTCAGTCAGACAACTCATGCTTAAATGTTTGTTTCAACAGCAGAAAGTATTTCCAGTTTGGCGTCCAGCCTTGTCGCTGCCTGCAGATATATCTACATGAGATTTTGGGGAGTGATAACTGGAGGAGGGGCTGACAGAGCAAGCAGCAGCATTAACAAGGCAGAGGGAGAACTGGGAAGATTTTGGAGTTTAAATAAACCGCCAGATTTGGAGGGTGTGTTTTGTAGATGACATATGGAGAGTGACATATGACCTGTGTGTGAATCAGTGCAGTTGGAGCTGACTGTCTGAACTACCTCTCAGACGTCACTCCATTTATTAGCATCAGTTTTATTTGTAGAATCCCAGCTGACATTGAATTCTAGTTGCAAACAGGTTGATGTTTGGTCTGAACATCTGAGACCTGTTTTCACTCTTTTCAAACAGCTAAAATACGGTTACAGCGTTAACGTGTCAAACAGGCTAAAAATTCAATTTCACAGGCTGCAGCTGCAGCCCATGGATACAGTCACATGAGCAAACCAACACTACACACACACACATGTGTGGTGCAAACAGTCTGGCAGCGTGTTTGTGTTAACTGTTGGTCCACACCGCAGCACGCTACAAGCTAACATGCCAACATGCCAACACCAAGCTAGCATGTCAGAACAGCAGCTTAAAATAAAACTAATTTGCTTTGTTGAAATACAGCAGCACATGTTCTTACAGAGTGCGTATGCACCGTGAAGACTCGTGTTTATCATGTCAGCTCCTTCACCTGGGTCTGCAAGACGTCCATACAGTTGAAGTCGTCTTTGCTCTGTTGCAAGCAGTGGCACCTGTAGCTTATAAAAACCATCGAATAAGAGGATATTTAAAGAAACTCAAGCAGGACCAGTTGCCTGCGACACAGCACTAAAGATTACTATGACCTGATGACTGAGAGTCTTCACCAACACAAATGCATTCCTCCCACAGTGTGGTATGTTGGGTTAAAAAAAAAAAAAAAAATCACATTTATTATTGAAGCATATGTAAACCTGTGAGCTCCTGAGCAGCTTTAGTATCTGCACGCCTCTCTGCGTGTCTCCTGCCAGCATCATAAACAACATTATTCACTGCAACAGTTTTAAGTTTATCTGCAGCCTGGAGCAGCTGAACTTCACATGTTGACCTGCTAGAGGGCGCCGCTCCTCTGATCCTGCTCCCAACAGGAAGCTGCACGACGCCCTCATCTCAGGAGTCCTGTAACTGTTCACTCTGACACGTGAAACATCATTAGATCATCGAAACAGAGCAGGAGCACACACACACACACACACACACACACACACACAAACAAGGAGTTAGAAAACATGAATAAAGCATGAGTCCAACATTATGTCCAGCTCGGACTGAGGACAAACAGAGGCCACTGGGAGCCTTGGCATCGGCACAACATCACACACACACACACACACACACACACACACACACACACACACACACACACACCAGGCTTCTCAACAACAACTGTGAGTGTGTTCTTGTTTTTGTTTGTATTGCATGTCGTATTATTGTACGTTTGTGTGTGTGTGTGTGCGCCCCATGGGGCTTGTTGCCATGGGGACAGTGATAAGGGTTCTAAATGGAACTCAATAATTCATGAGCTCTTGATAAGATGCACACACACACACACACACACACACACAGGCGCATACACACACACAGGCGCATACACAGAGTACATACAGACACACACTCTTCACATTCACGTACAAAACGCACAATTACGAGGAAACAGGACAAACAAACACACTGGAGACACTGGAGTGCAAATAAAAACAACACACACACACACACACACACACACACACACACACACACACACACACACACAGTAGTGTGCTCTGAATACATGGCAGACCTCGCAGCTTCATCACGCAGCTCCAGAGTTCAAGCCTCTCAATAAGTCACTGGACAGCGTCACCCAGATGTGCTGATCACTGACACCGTTCTATCATGTAGACTGTGATGACATGATGAGACACAACAATCTTTCAATTGGCCAAAGGGGGGCGCTATAGCAACCCATTGAAATGTCAAACGGGCATATCTCATGCCCCGTATGTGGTAGAGACATGAAACTTTGCACAGAGATGCCTCTCCTCATGAGGAACACATTTGCCTCAAGAACCCATAACTTCCGCTTATATAGATTTTCCACCATTTTGAATTTGTTGAAAAACACTTCAAATGGATCTCTTCCTAGGAAGTTTGAGCGATCTGCATGAAACTGGGTGAACATAATCTAGGGAGCAATATCTAAAGTTCCCTCTTGGCAAAAGTTGGAAAACTTCCTAAAACTGAGCTTCTATAAGGCAATGAATATTGCGGAGGGCGTGGCTCATCACATAAAGGTGTAGAACATCTCAAGGGTTTCACCCATCACCACGCAACTTTGTAGGCATATGACCACACATAATCTGAGGGGACCCCTCCATTATTGACCCCATCAAACAAAATGGGGCGCTAGAGAGCTCATTTCTTATCTAGGCCTAACCGCCATATGGATTTTTACTAAACTTGGTAGATATGTAGAACAGGACGCCTCAAGGTGACTGGAGAAATTTAACTCTAATTGGCAACTGGGTGGCGCTATAACAACAGAAAAATGCTTCAAAATGGCTAAAATGCGACCGATCGCTGTGGCTCCCCCTGTGGACCAATGCTGGTGTTGTTTCTAATGTTTGGTATGACTAAGTCATGGTATGGTATGCTGTACATAATCACGGAAACTGTCAGTGTGTCATTCTGTCAGTCAGTCATTCTGTCTGTCCCACGTTTTTCTACTCACTGACGTGGTCAATCTATGTGAAACTGCACATAGGCATTGAGGACTGGCATAGGTAGAAGGGGACAAAGCTACCAGTGGGGATGGACTAGTTGTTAAGTATCTGAAATATTGTCCCAAAACATATTGTGTGCATTCAGAGCCCTTTGAAGACCTTAATCAACATGACGGCAACTCAGTCAAAAGTTAACCACTAAAATAACATCTGAAATAAATACAGTGCCTCTGAAGTGTGGTGCACATTGAACCCTGCAGACTATGTGACAGAAATGATGCACTTCACTTTAGAGTTAATAAAACAACATGTAAATTATAATGAAGAGGCATGTTGTATGAATGTGAACCTGCACATTATCTGACAGTAACTCTTGAAGTTAACAAATAACATAACGTCTCAAAAAAGATTCATTGCTGCTGAATTCATTTTCGAGATCAAAGTGTGCTGGTTTATGAGAGGACGTCTCTCCAGTTTAAAGCTCCAGTCTACTGGAGCATTACGGCGAGGAGACTGACTGCTGTCTGACCGCTCTGTAGCACCCACTAGTGGCGGGCAGCTGCATGACAGTTAAGCGGCCTTGTACATGAATAAAACACAGACTAATATTTCTGGGGTCGACTAGCGAGGGGGCGGACGTGTAATCCTTTGACGTCTTTAAATGCTTTGAGGCCTAGAAGTCCATTTAGCAGTGATATCGGTGGTTGTCTCACTGCTACACTCAGAACCATTTACAACCTTAAGCATCGTTCTCACAGGACGCGTGTCACCTGAGGACCTCCAGGTGATAATGGTGGAGCACATCTGTGATCTCAATCCCGTGTGAGTCTACTGTGTTTGTAATTTGTCAAGTAAATATTCCAACACAAAATATATCAGTCCTGTGTGGATCTGCAGCTCTGTGATCTGGGGTTGTATTTTTTGTGTCAGCGGCAGCCATGATGCTTTGTCTCCTGTTGTAATGTTACTGTTGTAGTCGTACTTAGCACGTTGTAACCTGGGACATGAAAGGTGCTATAGATATAACTTGACTTGCCTACCTGGAATTTGTACTTTGTGCTTGAGTAAATGTACTTAGTTACATTCTAGTTACCATGTGTTGTGTGTCAGTGGTCTCACCTGTGGTCAGTCACAGATCTCAAACGTGTGTCTGTCTCTCTGATCTTTGTTTCTGCTTCGTGTCCATTGATCCCTGATCACAGTGATGGAACTGAGCGACCAGTAATCGATCCCCGATCCAGCCGTCAGCTGACCAGCCGACAGGCTCCCGATAGATCAGTCCGTCAGCCCGTCGATGAGGTCATCCGGCCGGCAGTGGACGACAGCTAACCAATGAGCAGGCTCGGTGCTGTCCACAGCTCCGACCGGGATGATTGATCAGCTGATCAATTATCTGCCGAGGAGCTGACGTGGCGAAGTCATTCCTCCCCTTCTTCATCCTCCTCATCTTCCTCTCTTGTCTTCTTCTTCTCAAGTTCATTTTCCTCCTGTTGCTCCTCAGATGTTTCTTTTTCTCCTCCTTGTCTTCATCCTCCTCTTTGATTCTTCATCTCCTCTTCCCATCATCTTACATTTCCTTCTCCTTGACTTCCTCTCATCATCTTCCTCTTCCACTCACTCCCCTCCTCCTCCTCCTCCTCCTCCACTTTTCCTCCAGAAGTGTTCTCCTCTCACCATGTCATCTTTCTCATCACACTTTTTAAATCTGTTTCTGGCCTGTCTCCTTCCCATCCTCTCTTTGCTGTGATAAAAACCTGTTATTCTCCTCCATCTCCTCCTCTCTCCTCCTAATCCTCCCTCAGCACTGATAAAACTTGTATTTCTCCTCCATCTCTTCGTCTTTACACACTCATAAAACCTCCTCCTCCTCCTTATAATCCCGTCTCCTCATTTTCTTTCTCTTCAAAAATAAACTTTTTCACCTCCTAAACCTTTTCTTCTTCTCCTCCTCCTCTCCTGGCAGTGATAAAACCAGCATTGCTCCTTCCTCTCCTCCTCCTCCTCTCCTCTCCTGACAGTGATGAAGAGTGTTTTTTCTTCCTCAGACGAGCATTTATCAAAGGGAGGCAAACTCCTTCAGCTCCTTTTAATTACTTTTTCACGGCTGTTTGTTGTTCAGTTCAGGGAAAAGAGGCAGCGTTAATATGGAGACACACACACACACACACACACACACACACACACACACACACTCCTATAGAAACTTTATAGCTCTGAAATAAAACACACATTTATTCTCAGATGGTCCATCAACTCAGAAAACTGAAGCTAACGTGACCCACGTCTTAACAAGGCTCCTTCTTTTAATATCTTAATGTTGTAGGTGCAGTATGTGTCCACAGGGGGGCAGCACTGAGTCCTCCCAGTGTGGCGCCATTGTACAATAAAGAAGACGCAGGACTAAAAGATTAGGCCACACAAAGGTTATTTATCATTGCAGGTGTTTTGTGACAGTTTGTTTCGCTTTCACAGGACAAAAGGTTTCAAATATTTAGACACTGATTTAGTAAATCCGGGGCGGCAGTAGCTCAGTCCATAGCTTTAGGTATAAACCTAAACGTAACCACGTGTGTGTGTGTTGGCTAAACGCAACCTCGTGTGTGTGTGTGTGTGTGTGTGTTGGCTAAACGCAACCATGTGTGTGTGTTGGCTGAATGTAACCACGTGTGTGTGTTGGCTAAATGTAACCACGTGTGTGTGTTGGCTAAACATAACCACGTGTGTGTGTGTCGGCTAAACGTAACCACGTGTGTGTGTTGGCTAAACGTAACCACGTGTGAGTGTTGGCTAAACGTAACCACGTGTGTGTGTTGGCTAAACGTAACCATGTGTGAGTGTTGGCTAAACGTAACCATGTGTGAGTGTTGGCTAAACGTAACCACGTGTGTGTGTTGTCTAAACGTAACCACGTTTGTGTGTTGGCTAAACGTAACCACGTGTGTGAGTGTTGGCTAAACGTAACCACGTGTGTGTGTCGGCTAAACGTAACCACGTGTGTGTGTCGGCTAAACGTAACCACGTGTGTGTGTGTGTTGGCTAAACGTAACCACGTGTGTGTGTTGTTGAAGGAAACAAACATCAGTTGGTGGTGTTGTACAGATGTAGTGCTTTTATTTTGAAAGAGACTGTATCAAACTGTACATTTCCTGTGAAAACAGAAGTGTATTTTGAAAACAGACAATGCATGTAACAGGCTGAAGTTGACACGGCGTCCCAGAACGTCAACAACCAACACACCCAGGGTACCTTGGACGTCATATGTGGACGTGGAAAGTCCATGACCAAACGTGGACATGTGACGAGGTCACAGTGAGAGTGTGATGGTGAACTGTGAAAGTTAAAAATGTTAAAACTTATTAAAGATATTCCAGATGCTTCCAGCCAATCAGCTTTATGTGTTTGGTTTCATCCACTGACACCTGTGTAAAACAAACGTAGTGATTTTCCGTGCTGCTAACTGCTGATGAAACGTAGAGACTTAACTATCCGTCACAGGGACGAGTGTGAGACGACAGGGAATTGGACCCAAATGCAGACAGTCGAACAGACGGGAAGAGTTCAGGGACTTATTGAAGGTGTGATACATGAGCTCAGTGGATAATCCAAACAGACGCAGTAATGAGGATGGGAGGAACGGGTGAGGAGAAAGTTGTGGCTGGTGGGCAGAGGTAACAGAAACAGACTCAGGTATATTCAAAGAAGTATTTCAGGGCTGGAAACACGTCCTTACAACACTGTCTCTGGAATAGAAAGACACAAATACTTTGTTGGTGCTACACACTCAGGTAGAAAGAGGACATGTCTGTGTGAAACCATGGCAGCTGACTGGCTACAAACACGCTCCTATTAGAGTTTAACAGGAAGCTGAAACATGATTCTGAAAACATCTGAGGTACAGTTCAGCCCTCTGGTCTCATCAGGACAAAGCCTGATGTGTCTGGTGGACAGGTGAGGGATGATGATGATGATGAAGAGGGCTGAGGAGGTGGGACTGTGTCTGGAGGAGGAACCAGAGATGTGACGCTGTTTGCAGCTCTGTGTGTTCGACTTTTTATCTTCCATGAGTCTTGAAAAGAGTCTCGTGACATCATCAGCACCACGAGTCCAAGTCACTGTGCCGCCATCGACTCGCTGCTGAACTGTGGAGCGATGTGAGACACACAGCACATGAAGTGAGGAAGTCGACCCAACACCAGAGAACCATCTTTTCTTCTGATCCCTGAAACTGAGACAAAACATCTGTTTCCATGATGTGTTAGTTCCTTTAATGGGAGTCAGTGCAGAGTCCTCACAAGCATGATAAACCTGAGGGAGTGTGTGTGTGTGTGTGTGTGTGTGTGTGTGTGTGTGTGTGTGTGTGTGTGTGTGTGTGTGTGTGTGTGTGCTGCAGGGTGTTGTGCTGGGTTAAACAGGGAGGCTCTGTAGCGTAAATGAAGTGCCCCCCGGCTGCTCCGGGCTCAGATGGTGTGTTGGGTTTGTCCTTCTGCTGCCGCCTGCAGGGCAGCGGGAGCCGGGTGGAGCTGAGCGGAGAGGAGGAGGAGGAGGAGGAGGAGGAGGAGGGGGGAAGAGTCAGCATCTGGGACTCCTCTTCCTCTCTCTCTCTCTCTTGCCTCTGTTTTTTCCACCTGCTCGTCCAGTCTGTGACATTTTTTAATTGTTTTTCGTCACTTTCTTCTTTTTTAACCTTTGTTTGTTGGGTCTGACTTTAACCCTCTGAACTCTGCAACAGAACTGATTCACCAGTGCCTTTGATTGTATTTTTGCGTATTATGACATCATTTCCTGGAGTATCTTCAAATGTTTCATTTCCCTAAAATGTGACCAACCTGAACTAAAGGTTGTTTTCATCAGGTTTTATAAAATAAAAGCACAAAATCAGAAAAATAAAAAAAATAAACACAACATTTCTTATCACTGCACAAGTTATTTAAACTGTGTTCATTATTTAGTGTTTGAGACAGGATCATTTTCATGAGCAGAGTGAAAAAGCCTTGTGATGGATTCATCATGTCTTCCTCTGGCACTGCTGCACATTTTTGCACAGTGTTGCACCATAAGTCATGCGGTGCAATGACGTCATCAGGACTGTACAACGCCATGACACGTTAGACTGAGACCTTTGGCTTTCTGCTGTGAAAAGAATGAATGTTCTTGCTGATGGATCGGTACATAGCCTGAGGAATTACACAAACAATCATCTCCAGTGACCATCGTGGGGAAATTCCCTGGATTATTCCAGCATAATTATGGTGAAGCACCACATTTGCATCGCAGGTAAAGTAAACATGAAGCCATGACGTGATGTCATGGAGGACAGAGGCTTTCTGCTGTGAAAAGAATTAATGTTTTACGTGTTATGACACTTCAGCTCTCTGCTACTGCTAAAACGATGAATGTTCTACACCAGTGGTTTATAAACTTTTTGCGCCCAATGCTCAGCAAAGGTCGGGCCTAGATCTGTATGTATTCCTGTACACAGCAGTTTCTATGACACGTGTTCTGACTCTTATCATAAGACAATACAAATAAGCAAAAATAAGACAGGGAGATTTTAATGTAAGATAATAATGTGTGCTTATCATAAAATCCCAGGGTACACCTGGACTGGCATCACAGCACACCATTTGAGACCCACTGATCTATTACGGTTTTTATTTTCGATCTGTTTGGACAGGATGACGTAAACAACGATCCTCCATGTCCGTCTGCAGGAGATCAGTTATTAAAGGGTTAATGAACCTTGTTGAAGGAAAGCTGCGTCACCAACCTCTGCTTCTCTGTAACTGTTGCTCACATGACACATAAATGACTTGGGAGAGAAAAGATAAACTTTAAATGTTTCTGTTCATTAACGTTGGCTAAATAATGTTTCCAAGACAACGTGTCACGTGGCGTGGAGCAGGTGGACCCAGCGCAGGAGGCTGCAGGTCACAGAGCAGGAAGACAGCTGATGATCACATAATGAGAGCATGGGTCAAACAAAGACTGAACACTAAGGGTTCATCCCAGTGTCCTTCCCTGACTCCTCGACTCCTCGACTCCTCCGTCCTCGATCACTTGACCCCGAGATGGATCCAGACCCTCCACCTGTAAGGACGTCCCAGTTTCCTGAACCACTGACAGGACGTGACTCACTGACGTGTTGTATCAACAATACATCAGGCCGTACATATGCTGTGTGATTCCTTCTTCATGTGTCAGTTCACAGCTTTGTGTGAACGTGTGAATTCATCCTGTTACCGTAATGTGACTCAGTCAAACATACTTCTGACAGCTTTGTGTCAATTAGCTGCAAATGAAGGCGACAGCCGAGAGAAACGTTTCTCCGATGGCGGCGGCAGATTAACCACCACCAGATGATAAAACACATGACTCACCAGCAGGATTATTTTAATCACACCGCTCAGGAATGTGTGTGTGTGTGTGTGTGTTCGTGCTGTGGTGATACGCCTGCGTGGTGTGTGTATTGATCTGACTATATTGACTGATTATAAATGGATCGATGAGCGTGACCTTTACACTCAGTTACATGTTGGTATGTTGGCTGAGCTCGTCACGTCAGGACGGACTCTGTGTTCCAGTCAAACTGCATCATGTTTCCTGCTCTGGAGGTTTTTATCTCGTTATGATGAAACAAATGAATCCTGTTGATATGCAGGAAGTGAAATCCTCTTAATCAGCGTGAAGATAAATCCTCTTAACCTACAACTAAGATCAGCCTTCTCTGAAATGATCAGTTATTTCAACTTAAGGTCGGTCGCTCATAAAGAGAAACGTTATTATTCTCACCACCAGGTTTTAATGTTTAAAGTCAGACTGAGGTTTGTGTACAGAGACAAAACTGTGGGGCCTGAAGCTACATCCTGTTACTGATTACAGACATCTGACTCTTTAGGACTTTAAACATTTGGGAGGATCCATTGTGCTCTTCACTTTGTATTTCACTGAGAAGGTTGATGCTAAGCTAATGCTTGTGAACATTAGCACTGATTCCTGTTAAGGTCCTGACACACCAAGCCGACGATTGTCGGGTCGTCGGTGAGCGTCTGCGGTGTGTCCCACGCCGTCGGCACTTCAGCGTCGGCGGCTTTTTGGCCAATTGAGCATGTTGAAACAGTGGTGGAGCTTGTCGGTGAGAGAGATCACTCTGATTGGCTGTTCAGGTTTTATTTCCTCGCCCCTGTAGCGAGTGAATCTGCCTGTAGTGAAACCGGGGCTAACCGGTGCTTCCTCCTCAGGCTCCACTTCACTCCGTGTAGTGTGTTCAAATGCAACTGACACAGGGCGACGTGAGGCGACGTAGACGACGCAACAGTTGGCTTTCGTCGCCGCTAGTTCTTTGATGTTGGTTTGGTGTGTCTGCACCTTTAGACTTTACTTTTGGTCAGTGTTGTGAACATTCACACTTTGTAAGAGCGTCAGAGTTCAGTTCACACAGATTAAAATTAACAACTTCACATTTATTGTTCACAATTTGAATTTTACACCACATACACAGTCCCAAAAATAAACTACTAAACTACAGAAGTTGAAGTTTATTTCTTCCATTTTCAAAAAGAAATTTAAATCTATTATATTTTCCAAGACTGGTTGAATCGACTCGATGTGTAGGTTCATATTTATTGCCAGTGTGGCTGTCTGATGTTTGGACATGTTTTTTTCCATCTGGAAGGCAAAACTTAAATAAATAAAAAAAAAAAAATTCATTGCAATCTGTAGTGATTTGTTAATAAGGCCTTGTTTACACAGATACCGATAAAAATAAAAATGGATTTTTATTTATCCCGTAAAAAAAAAAAATTCCAGGTTTACACAATCAGTTTTGAAAGCGATATCCCTGTTCTGCACATGCACAGTGATTTGCTTTCCTCTTGGCGCTGGTGATAAAAATAATGATGAACTACATTTTAACCTTATGTAGCATAGCTGCTATGCACTTACTAATGTTGGGCACAGCAGACGTGTTTGTGCGCCGATGTAGCGGTGATGTTGATGCAGCAGTGCTAAGTTATTTTGAAAGCTCATAAGTTGTCCCAGAAGTGCTAACAAAAGGTAAACAAACATATATCCGCCATTGTTGTTGTGGTTACCGGGCGCCTAATGGGCATGCGCAAACTGGGTTGCAACGTCATCGTTTTCCCAAATCTCCGTCCATCCTGTTTACATGTCTCCATAGAAAAGGATATTTTTAAAAACTCTCACTTCGGAAGCCGTTTCTGAAAACCTCTGTTTTCGCCGAGAAAAACGGCATTTACATTTACTATAATATCCATTTTCAGAAATATACAGAACCGTATAAACAGGCCCTAAAACTCCTTCAACTATCCATATCAATTGTCTTTAGCAGTACAGGTAGCTAATTACCATTAGCACTAGCCATGCCAAGTGCCATCAAACGAGCATCATTAACGGTCTCGAGAGCGAACAATGCTTTTGTTCACGTTCATCAGTTGCAAACAGCTGCGTTGTTTTCACCAATTACTAAAATAATATGAGAATATTTAGCCACAGCTTCATGAGGCTTTATCTGAGTGAATGTGGGCTGTACATCCTGTTTCACATCCAGTCTGTAGTCTGTTGTTTCTAAAGATGGGGTAGATCCAGGGGGAAGTTTGTCACCACTATGACCCTGGACACGCTTTTAGCGTGTTCACACACAGTGCTGTGTTTATGCTGCAGTATAAAAGGCAGGCAGCTCGCTGCCCTCTGGGTTGGAAGAAACTCACTGCCTGGGGTGAAGGAGTTCAAGCGTCTTGAGTGAGGGCAGAATGAAGCGCGAGATGGATCGCTGGTTTGGTTCAGAGGGAGCTGAGCTGGTCCATCTGCGTCCCAGCCCTCAGCTATGGTCATGAGCTCTGGGTAGTGACTGAAAGAATGAGGTCACAGATACAAGCGTCTGAAATGAGTTTCCTCTGTAGGGTGTCTGGGCTCAGCCTTAGAGATAGGGGGAGGAGTCAGACATCTGGAGGGAGCTCGGAGTAGAGCCGCTGCTCCTTCATGTTGAGGTGGTTCAACATCTGATCAGGATCCTCCTGGGCGCCTCCTGGTAGAGGTGTTGTGTCCAGCTGGTGTCAGTGAATGTAGGGGAGAGCTGGACAGTCACAAGTCAACACAACAGTATTATAGAAATATTCCAATTTAAAGATGCTGGCAGGGCGTCCACACATTTCAGTCCTTATTTTTCCGAGTGTGGTGAGCTGAGTTTTTTCGCTGAGTCTCAGACAGACTCTGAAACTCTGAATAATATGGAGCTTGAAAAAACAAAGCAAGAAGCTGAAGTATGTCAGTCATGTCACTTTCTAGGAAACCTGCTGCAAGGAGACACGAGTGTCAGACTCAACAACACAGCTGGAACAAAAGTTTCTGCAAAGAGTTCCTAAAATACAGAAAAACACTCTCAGTGTCCCTGCAGCAAAAAGTTAGACAGTCAACGTCATGACTGACCTCAGACCAATTTGTCTCCTCAGTGATGGAAATCTGGTCAAACAAGAGACGTTAAGGACCATGAGAGGTTAGAACAAGTTTGTATTCTGCAATCAACGAATACATTTGTATGTTTCATTCGTATCATATCAGCGTATCTAAAGCGACGTAGTATCTGAGCAGGAGGTGGAGGGGGAAGGTGGATGGCGTGACACCAAGGTGAGATGCCTGTCACACCAACAAACAGCAATGTTGGTTATTTTTAGTGAGACATCTGTGTTTCCAGTGTCTTTTTAGCCACAAACATAGGTGTTTTTTAGCCTGTCGCTGTTTCCTGCTGCAGATCAGTCTCACTCCCTGCTCCTCAAACGCCAGCACTTCATCTGTGGTCCGTCGGTGTCAGACATCGACACACGAAGGCATCCTCCTGGTGTTATGAGACAATGTGGCGGCATTTGTTGATGCTCCAGGCTGCACACCGTCGTATAAAGCGTGAAAAGGTCTGTGTGTGGTGGACGGGTCAAACACACTCTGGACTTTCACCCAGGAGCCCACTGTTCATGTCCCCATGTGAAACCAAAAGTAATTCAAGTTATTGTAATAATGACGTAGAGTCTTTAGCATTACATTACAATAGTAGCTGTACTGATTTTAAACTGAACCATGATGTTGTTTTCTAAAGCTAACCTATAATTTTGTTGCATAAACTTAAAGAAATAAATCTAAAAATTATCATTTTGCGTCTGTATGCATTAAAGGAGCAGAAATGTTTCATTTCCTGTGAAAAAACTGAACTTTATTTTGAAGAGACAATGTGTGTAATGAGCGTAAACGAGTGCGCTGAAAGATAACTAGCACGTCACATTTTGATGTGACGAGCCACTGACCAGGCGTCAGTATCTGATTAGTTAGGAGTAAGGATGTGTTTCCTGTCGGGATGATGCCATGGAAACTGGGTAACAAGCCAAACGTGATCTTTTTCCAACTATAACCAAGTGATTTTCTTCCCAGTGTTGTGTTTGATTATTTAGATTTCTGTAGTCATTTTAACCTCGCCAAGTAGCTGTTTTTTGTCAGTTGAGTCATGACATCAGTGTTGCTCACAGGAAGTTCAGACATTCACTGCAATCAAATGCAATCAAACTGACGTTCGCTCGCATCACATCCTGTTAGGACAAGGTGTGAAACCATAAACAAATGTTAAGTTTCAACATATCCGCCACATAGGAACAAATGTAACATGTGTGTTGATGCTTAAATGTACAACGCCAGCATTTCCTCTGGTGACCTGGTTACTGAATAAACACACAACTCTTTAGACTCTTATATTCCTGTTGCCACTGAAAGACACGTCATGTAGTACAAACTGTCACGCTGGACTTTATCTCACAAGGAACTGCACTTTATTTAGCTCTCTATATTTAGCCTTGGTCTTAAAGGAATAGTTCACCCAAAAACCATATGTTTGTTTTTACCTTATATTTTATTGCTTCTACATCCCTGACTACTGACTGTTACTTGTCGTCAGTTAAACGTGTGAGGTGATGGAAGTGGAATTTAAAGTTGAAATCATCTTTGGAGACAGTAGCCCTTTTTAAACAGGAGTTGTGCAAATTTGCAGGAAAGCCCAATCAGTGTTTTTTCAGCATTGGCAGTATAAAAACAAAATCGGGGAGTGCAGCAAAATGCCGCCTACCTACTTTTGTTTATACAGAATGTGCCTTTTTCGGGGCAATGGGGGGCGTGAGCAAGTAACAAAACGTGTAGCTCAGCGTGTGACGTAAACAGTGACGTGGGAGGGAAGCCGCGGCTGGTCAGTCCTTCGGTGATTCTCTCGTAAGTCGGCCCGTCCTTCACCGTCCCCGTCATCTGACGGTTAATGGCCTCTTCGTTTGCGAGGACAAGGAGGGCGCACAATTCCTTGTCTCCCCAGTTGCTCATCTTTACAGTGTCTGTCAGGTTTGTGTTTCCCTCTTGCTACTAGCTGCTCGCTAATTCCTGCTATCAGCTGTTTCCTGTTTATCCACCACCAGTGGCTCGCACGTGTGGCGTCATCAACAGCTCCTCCCACAAGTCATCAACAGCTCCTCCCACAAGTCATCAACAGCTCCTCCCACAAGTCATCAACAGCTCCTCCCACAAGTCATCAACAGCTCCTCCCACAAGTCATCAACAGCCCCTCCCACAAGTCATCAACAGCTCCTCCACAAGTCATCAACAGCCCCTCCCACAAGTCATCAACAGCTCCTCCCACAAGTCATCAACAGCTCCTCCCACAAGTCATCAACAGCTCCTCCACAAGTCATCAACAGCCCCTCCCACAAGTCATCAACAGCCCCTCCCACAAGTCATCAACAGCTCCTCCCACAAGTCATCAACAGCTCCTCCCACAAGTCATCACCAGCTCCTCCCACAAGTCATCAACAGCCCCTCCCACAAGTCATCAACAGCTCCTCCACAAGTCATCAACAGCTCCTCCCACAAGTCATCAACAGCCCCTCCCACAAATCATCAACAGCTCCTCCCACAAGTCATCAACAGCTCATCCCACAAGTCATCAACAGCTCCTCCCACAAGTCATCAACAGCTCCTCCCACAAGTCATCAACAGCCCCTCCCACAAGTCATCAACAGCTCCTCCCACAAGTCATCAACAGCCCCTCCCACAAGTCATCAACAGCCCCTCCCACAAGTCATCAACAGCTCCTCCCACAAGTCATCAACAGCTCCTCCCACAAGTCATCAACAGCCCCTCCCACAAGTCATCAACAGCTCCTCCCACAAGTCATCAACAGCCCCTCCCACAAGTCATCAACAGCTCCTCCCACAAGTCATCAACAGCTCCTCCCACAAGTCATCAACAGCCCCTCCCACAAGTCATCAACAGCTCCTCCCACAAGTCATCAACAGCCCCTCCCGTTGCAGAAGGCCGCCTCGGTCTGTTTAAACTAAAAGGGTTCCACCAATATTATTCTGAAGGTAAGATAAGTTTAATTCCAGTATGAAGATGGAGGGGTTTTCAGTGATTCATTTTAATAGTAGGAGTCTCTACAGTAACTTCTCTAAAATTAAAGATTACCTTCAACAGCTTCAACATAAGTTTAGTAAAATAGCAATTTCAGAGACTTGGTTGAGCGATGAAAAAGACCTACAGGATGAATTAGAGGGTTATGAAATGTTTTGGGAAAACAGGGGCAATAAAAGGGGAGGGGGTGTTGCCCTGTTTGTGATGGCTGTTTTTAAATGCAGTAAGTTATTGGGGATATGACCACTGTTATTGACAACTTGATGGAATGTATGACCATTGAAACTGAGGTTGAAAGATCCAAAAACATATTAATTAGTTGCATTTATAGAACACCTGGGTCATGTATTGATCAATTTTAATAAGAAGATTTCTGAATTATTTGAAAAACATAATGATAAGACTATTTTGGTTTGTGGTGACTTTAACATTGATTTGCTGAAATCTAATGATCATATGAAAACAGCAGAGTTTGTTAACATTATGTTTAGTTTGAGTTTCCACCTGTTAATTGTAAAACCTAGCAGAATAACCAAAGATGCTGCAACATTGATTGATAATATTTTCATAAATGTAACTGACGGGAAATTAGTTAGTGGATTATTACTGACTGATGTAAGTGATCATTTGCCTGTTTTTGTTGTGTTAGAAATGAACAACAAGTTAAAAATAGGAACAAATACACAAACTAGTAATTTAGTTAGAACAAATTCACCAGAGGCAATTATAGCACTCAAGGCAGACCTTATGAATTACGATTGGCAGGAGGTTTATGTAGACGATACTAATCAATCATATGATGCATTTCTAGATACATTTTTGTTATTTTATGACCGCCATTGTCCATTGAAAGAATATAGACAAAATCCCAAAAAGAAGGGAAAACCATGGTTTACAGAAGGGTTGGAAAAAGCTTGAAAAAGAAAAATAGGCTCTATAGAGAATTTATGAAATGCAGAACAAAGGAAAAGGAGGACAAGTACAAAAAATATAAAAATAAATTGAATCTATTATGAGATTGTGCAAAAAAGACTATTATGATCAATTGCTGCAAAAACACAAAAATAACATTAAGGCTACCTGGAGTGTGCTCAACTGTATGATTAAAAACTGTAGTAAAAATGATTTTCCAACATATTTAGTAAATGATGACAATTCAATTATTGAAAATGCAGAGGAAATTGCTAGTGAGTTTAATGATTTTTTTGTTAATGTGGGCCCAAATTTAGCAAGGGAAATTAGAGATGTAGACCATAATTATGATTTTGCATTCAATAGTAACAATTCAATGTTCCTCGGCGGAATTTGTGAGAGTGATGTATTAGAAGTGGTCCGAAAGTTTAAGAATAAAAAATCCACAGATGATAATACTATTGATATATCACTTATAAAGGAAGTAATGGACTGTGTCCTCAAACCATTTACCGATATATGTAATAAATCCTTTCAAACAGGTATTTTTCCTGATAAGATGAAAATGGCTAAGGTGGTTCCAATTTATAAAAATCGTGACAAACACATTATATCAAATTATAGACCTGTGTCATTGCTACCTCAGTTTTCAAAAATACTTGAAAAATTGTTTGTAAATAGACTGGATGATTTTATGGATAAATATGAGTTATTGAGTGACCATCAATATGGGTTTAGGAGCAACCGATCAACATCTTTAGCAGTGGTGGAATTTATAGAAAATATTGCAACAGCTATGCATAAGAAACGATATGCTGTAGGTGTTTTTGTTGATTTATGTAAAGCGTTTGACACAATTAATCATTCCTTACTTCTGCAGAAATTAGAGCGTTATGGCATAAGAGGTGTTACACTAAATTGGATAAGAAGTTATTTAAATAATAGGTTTCAGTATGTAAAAATTAATAATACTGCGTCACATTTCAGAAAAGTAACTTGTGGTGTTCCACAAGGTTCGGTATTGGGACCTAAGTTATTTATACTTTATTTGAATGATATCTCTACTGTATTTAATAAGTTGAAATTTATTACATTTGCGGATGATACAAATTTATTTTGTTCAGGACCAGACAGTAAAGAATTATTGACAACTGTAGAAAAGGAGTTGATCATGTTAAAAGAATGGTTTGATATCAATAAGTTGTCATTAAATGAAAATAAAACAAAATTTATGGTCTTTGGTGGTGTTGGGCCTAATTGTGAAATGAAATTAATCCTAAATGGAGTTGAAATTGAAAGAGTTAATGAAACTAAATTCTTGGGAGTAATTTTAGATCATAAATTCAGTTGGAAGCCACATATAGAATATATTAAACAGAAATGATCTAAATCTATTGGTATTATTTATAAAACTAAGGATTTGTTGAACAAGGAATGTCTGCGTATATTATATTTTTCACTTATAATGCCATATATGTCATATTATGTTGAGGCTTGGGGAAATACATACAGAACATGTATAAACCCTATAATTAAACTCCAGAAAAGAGTCATCAGAATAATAAATAAAGCTTCCTATCGTGAAACCACTAACAAATTATTTATAGAGTCTCGCATCTTAAAATTCTTAGATAATGTATACTTGAAAACATTAGAAATACTATTTCGAGTAAAGAATAAAAGTCTTCCCACCTGTATTCAACAATTTTTTAAATTAAGAGAAAAAATATATAATTTAAGAGGGTTGAAAATAGTACTGTGAGAACTAATGTTAAATACAGATGTGTTTCATTTTTGGGAGTTAAATTATGGAATGGGGTTAGTGATGAGCTGAAATTGTGTAGATCTCTGTTGAGTTTCAAAAAAACATTGAAAGGTAAAATAATTAAGGATTACAATGTAAAATGACTGAATTGTGAAATGATTAAGAAGAAGAATCTAGAGTAAATTTTGTTGTGTTTTTTTCTTTGTATTACTGATATTCTGGGTTATCTTATGGATTGTGCAGGATAGGCAAAAATAAGCCTCGGCTTTAGCCTATTCCTTTTTCAGTTACAGAGCTTGTTAAATTTTGTGAGAAAATGTGTAGTGCAAACATGTATGTAAATGTTTTGTCAGCTGATTGCACATAATTTAAGTATTGTATATTGTAACCGAAATAAACTATTCATTCAATATGTCTACCCTACGAGGCGGAAAATTGGGCACCTCGGATCAACTCGCCAATCCGGCTCTGTGTGTCTAAACGCTCGCAGCTTGCCGGCAAAACAGCCCAACATTCGCTGAAAATCTGGCAGTGTGAAAGGGGCTACAATAGACAACATATTCTCACAGAATGGTTCATACGATATCTTACAGACTTGCACACCACAGACGACGTTATGCCTTTAATGTAGAATAATGTAATTAACGTAAACACACTGAGGGAACACGGTGAGGACAAACCCTAAAATGAATTCACACAGATCCAAACACCTGACTCCAGGTGAAAGTCCTGGGTGATAGTGACCCATCACCCCAACCTGCCTCTTTACAAGCGCTCAGGTCTGCTTCCTTCTTTACTGCCGTCAGCTCATTGGCCACGTGATCACAGCTTTTTAAATTACGTGGCATACGTATACATTGGGGTTCTTGGCTTTTTACAGCATGAGAACTTTGTGCCTGCAGCAGAACAAAACCACACAGTTTAACGTGAAGTGTTGGACAGCTTCAGACGAGTCCAAGTCGCCTCTTCATGTCTCTGTATGTGAGGAACCAGGAAGTACCTGAAACCTCCACTCCAACATGTCTGTGTACTCTCAGTCTCCACCATCTCAAACCTCAGTGATGATGAGATGAAGCTTCACCTTTAAATGATGTTGAGAGCTTCACACACTCGTCCTGAGAGATTTAAAGACGCCACACACACTGAAAAACAAACTCCTGTTGACTCTGTGTTCAGACCTTAAAGTGCCCTGAATCTCCTCCCAGCTGCTCAGAGTAATAACGCAGAGCCGGCCGGGAGATTTAGGGGATTTGTAGGGCCGCTGTCGGGCACAACAACAACAACAACAACAACAACAACAACAATATAAACAACAACAACAACAGGAAGTGTGTCTGTAAGTGTGTGTGTGTGAGTGTGTCTTTAAGATTTCATATTCATATTGTAGAAATTTACATGAGAGAAGAGAAAGAAGGAGGGAGTGTGTGTCTCTACAGAACAGAAGTGACACCAATCTGTCAGACAACCCCCCCCCCCCCCCCACACACACACACACACACACACACAATAATGAAGACAAAATGAAGACGAGGAGGAAGAAAAGAACAGAGAGGAGGAAGACGAGACAAATGGAGACAGTTTGTCATTCACATGACAAATTATGTGTTTTTTACTGCAACACCCCCCCAACCGCACATCTGACTCCCCCTCCCTCTACTCCTCTCCATCTCTCTCTTCCCTCCTTCTCTGTCTCCCCCACTCCCCTCTCTCACCCCTCCCTCTTTCCCCTTCCCTCCCTCCTTCCTTCCTCTCAATCTCCCCCCCTCTCTCCCTCCTCTTCCAAATCTCTCACCCCTCCCTCTTCCTCCCTCCCACCTTTCTCCTTCTCTCTCTCCCCCTCTTCCCTCCATCTTCCCCTTCATCTCTTACTCCTTTCCACCCTCACTAATTTTCCTCTCCCTCCCATCCTCCTCTCCTTCCCTTCCCCTTTTCTCCCCCTCTCTTTCTCCCTCCATCTCTCCCTTCTCTTCTCTCACTCTTTCCCTCTCTTAACCCCCCCCTCCTCCTCCTCCAGGCTATTCAGTCTCTGTTCGTTCTCGTCTTGTTTGTCTCATTGTTAGCGGTGACAAGCCTCCACCCGCTCTGCATTCACATGTAAACTCTGTAGATTTGGGTGGAGGTGAGGCAGGCTGACAGCTCTCAGATCTGATGGAGCGTCTCGCTGAGGATAAAAATATCACTTCTTCAATTTATTAAGAAACTGAGAGGAAGCGAGGAAGAGAACAGAAAACTGCGATTTGTTTAAAGAAATGTGGAGATTACAGATGAACAGAGGGGGTGTCGTCATGTGTTTAAAAGTAGTCGCGACAAATTTAGATGCAAATCCAACACAGTGTGCACAGAAACATGCACATAGATATGCACGTATATATATGCACATATATATGCACTGTGGCGTGAAGTGAAGCAATGTGAACGCTCAAATAAAGAGAAATAAGATGAATAAAAGTCCGACAGTTTCAACACCAACCAACTCTGCCCTCCACAAACACAGGAAGGCTTTTAATGTGAAACAGGAAGTCTCTAATAACAGCCTTTCACAAAATAAGACTCTGTTCAGGTGACAATGAGGTCTGTTAACCTGTCAGCTTGTATCTGAGAGTCCATGGTGACTAATTTTTTAAAGTTTAAAGTTTGACCACAATAAATCAAAATAACATTCAATTCAATTTTATTTATAAAGCCCAATGTCACAAATCACAATTTGCCTCACAGGGCTTTACAGCATACGACATCCCTCTGTCCTTATGACCCTCACAGCTGATCAGGAAAAACTCCCCAAAAAACCCTTTAACGGGGAAAAAATGGTAGAAACCTCAGGAAGAGCAACTGAGGAGGGATCCCTCTTCCAGGACGGACAGACGTGCAATAGATGTCGTACAGAACAGATCAACATAATTCAATTCAATTCAAATTTGCTTTATTGACATGAAAGTTATAATAACAATATTGTCAAAGCACTTAGAGAATTAATAACATAAAATAAAATAAGTGTAAAAATAGTATAACAACAATAATAGTAATAGTATTAGTAGTAAAAGTAGTAGTAAATAATAGTAATAATAAGTAATAACAAGTGATATATAAAATTTAACATTAAACTATATACATGTATGTGTGTCTGAGGGGGTTGAAGTGTTACATTGTTGTGTTTATGTGTGTGTGTGTGTGTGTGTGTGTGTGTGTGTGTGTGTGTGTGTGTTCATGTGTGTGTGTGTGTGTGTGTGTGTGTGTATTAGTTGTGTATCTCAGTGTCCACTGGTCGTTCTCAGCTCGTTACAGCAGCAGATGAATTTTGCTGCAGTCGTTAAACATTTGGGGATTTCTCCCAGTAAATAAGGGAGTTTCTCTGTGTCTGTTTTAAATTCAAATTCGGGGCATGTTTGTGTTATATGTGTGAAATATTTGTTTCTTAACGTTTGATATTTTGGACATGAGGTGAGGAAGTGGAGCTCTGTCTCTACCTGTCCTCTGTCACACTGGGAGCAGAGTCTGTCCTCCTCTGGCAGCCAGTTCTGTCTGTGGCGACCTGTTTCTATGGCAAGACTGTGTCCACTGAGTCTGTACATAGCCAACACTTTCCTCACTGAAGCACTTTGGATTGTGCTCAGATAATTTGCTAACGTGTATTCTCTTTTAGGGCCAGATAACATTGTAATTTACTCTGTGTTTTGGTTGTTTCTTTCCAATATGTAATGTATTTTTCTTTCTGATGGTTTATCATTTGGTTGGGTCTGATTGGGTTGGTGTTTTGGTCTGCAGAGAGCCTCAGGACCAGCCGGCCGAGGACTCTTCTTTGGGCAGCTGAGGGCTTTGTGATGGTATGTCTGTGGGTGACTTGACTTCAGGTGGTTGTAAAATTTAATTGATCTCTTTTGTATTTTTAAAATAAGGGGGTATTGGCCGAGTTCTGCTCTGCAGGCGTTGTTTGGGGTCTTTCTCTGGACCTGCAGGATGTTCTTACAGAACTCAGTGTGGAAACTTTCTATGACTGTTTTGTCCCATTTGTCGAAATTTTGATTTAATTTAGGACCCCAGATTTCACTTCCATACAGGAGAATTGGTTCAATTACAAATTGGAATATTTTTAGCCAGATTCGAATTGGAATGTTTGTTTTTATATTTCTTTTATGGCGCAGAAAGCTCTTCTGGCTTTGTCTCTCAGATCCTTCACAGCCATGCTTGGTGCTTCCTGTGTATGTGATGTTTAGGCCGAGGTATGTGTAGTTTTTGTCTGTTGTAATTTAGTGTTGTCCAAATAGAAATTGTGTGTGTTCATTAGATTTGTGCATTGCTTTTGAAAGATCATTATCTTTGTTTTTGTGGTATTTACAGTCAGGGCCCAGGTCTGACAGAAGTCCTGCAGGATGTTCAGGTGCTGTTGCAAACCCTCTTTAGTGGGTGAGAGCAGCACTAAGTCGTCTGCATATAGGAGACTTTTGACCTCTGTGTCTTTCAGGATGAGGCCAGGTGCTGTGGACCGATCTAATTGGTTTGCTAATTCATTGATATATAAATTAAAGAGGATGGGACTGAGGTTGCATCCTTGTCTGACCCCCCGGCCCTGGGAGAAGAAGGCTGTTTGTTTGTCTCCAATTTTTATGGCATATCTGCTTTTTGTATACATATCTTTGATGAAATCGTATGTTTTCCCCCCAATTCCACTTTCAAGGAGCCTGTAGAAAAGACCCTCGTGCCAGATGGAGTCAAAGGCCTTTCTGAAATCAACAAAACAGGCGTAGACCTTTCTTTTCTTTACATTTAATTCTTGGTCAATTAAGGTGTGGAGAGTAAATATGTGGTCAGTTGTGCGGGAATTTGGCAAAAATCCAATTTGGCATTTATGTAAAACATTATGTTCAGAAAGAAAATTTACTATTCGTTTATTAATGATGTTACAAAATATTTTTCCCAGGTTACTAGTGACACAGATCCCGCGGTAGTTATTTGGGTCATATTTATCCCCAAATTTATGAATTGGAGTTATTAAACCTTTGTTCCAGATGTCTGGAAAAGTGCCAACTGATATAATTATGTTGAATAGTTTGAGAATCGCCGATTTAATTTTATTGTTTGAGTATTTGATCATTTCGTTTAATATTCCATCGACTCCACAGCTCTTTATGTTTTGACGGATTGGATGGTTTCTGTGAGTTCTTGTTCTGTTATTGGGTAATCTAGGGGTTTTGGTTTTCTTTAGCGCAGATTCCAGGGTTTTCCATTTATTGTAGATATTGTTTTGATCACTATTTTTGTGATATTACTATACAGATCTCTGAAGTGATTAGTCCAGGTATTGCCATCTTGAAGTGCCAGTTCATCTTTCTGGTTTTTGTTTATGGTGTTCCATTTCTCCCAGAACCGGTTGGACTCTAAGGATTCCTCGATTTCACAGAGCTGGTTCTTGGTGTGCTGTTCTTTCTTTGTTTTTAGGGTATATTTGTATTGTTTCAGAACATCATCATACTGAAGGCGTATGTTCTGGTTATCTGGATCTCTGTGTTTTTGATTGGATAATCTTCTTAAAGTTTTTCTCAAGTTTTTGCATTCGATGTCAAACCATTTGTTGTTGTTTATTTGTTTATGTTTTTGTTCGAGATTTTCAAATTAGATAATAAAGCCAAATGATGAAAAATTGAATTGATTTTGTTCACAGCAAAGTTTACACCAATGTTATTATGAGGAAACATTTCAGACAGAAATAAATGAATTAAACTCTGTATTTGCTGATTTTCCAGCGCCTCCTGGTACTTCCCTACACTGTCTGGTTTCCATCTGAATGAGTGTGTGCAGTTATAAAGCTGACATGGTCGGGGACTGTGTTGTTGGATGGTGCCCTTTTCAGATAGATTGTGATCTTGCTGTGGTCTGAGAGGGGTGTGAGGGGGCTGACTGTGAAGGCTCTGAGAGACACTGGGTGTAGATCTGTGATGAAGTAGTCTACTGTGCTACTGCCCAGAGCTGAACTATAAGTGTAGCGACCCAGAGAGTCCCTTCGCAGCCGGCCGTTGACTATGTACAGACCCAGTGCACGACAGAGCTGCAGAAGCTGGATGCCACTTGTATTTGTGACTTTATCAAAGCTCTTTCTGGTTGGGCATTCAGGGAGGGGGGAGTATATCCCTCCAGGTAAATGTTTGTCTCCCTGGGTGTTCAGAGTGTCTGCTCTTTCCCCTGTTCGAGCATTCAAGTCTCCACAGATCAGAATATTTCCCATGCTTTTATAATGGTTAATGTCTTCCTCAAGGATAGAAAAAACATCAGGGTTATAGTATGGGGATTCTGATGGTGGGATGTAGACTGCACACATGTAGACATGTTGCTCAACACAAAGCATCTTTTTGTTAATTTTCAGCCAAATATATGATTCTGCTTTTTTAATTATTTCTAATGAGTGAATGAGTTCTGATTTATACCATATAATCATGCCTCCTGAGTCTCTTCCTGTGTGATTGTGGGATTTTTGTTGATGGGATAATAATCTCATTGTATTTTTGAGGACGACCAGTGGAAACGTCTTCTCTGCACCATGTCTCCTGTAAGACAATGATGTCAGAGTCTTTTAACTCTCTAATAAAGTCAGAGTTTCTGCTTTTTAGACCAAAAGCAGAAGTTCTGAGACCTTGAATGTTCCAACATGTTATTGTGAGTGACTTCATCTGTAATTGTGATCTGTTAAAAAAAAGCATAAGATGAACACTGAAAGAAAAGAAAAATCATGTGTAGATAAATAAAAGGAGTGAAATAATATATGATAAGTGAACTGATAATATGTGGTTTGAAATATTGTTAGGAATTGTTGTTTTCTAACAAACCACTTAAAAAAAAAAAAAAAATCTAAACATCATGTTTAACAGTTAACTATTATTTGATCATTAAGCTCTCTGCTCTTCTAACAATCAATTTAAAAATCTAAACATCATGTTTAACTATTATTTGCTCATTAAGCTCTGGGCTCTTCTACCACGTCCCTATGAGGCGAGAGCATAGCAAGTTTAACATGTGTTGTATGTCCCTGATGTCACCAGAGGAGGGAGGCCGATGCTCCTCTCACAGCTGCAGCGTAGCTCCGTCCGATGTTCTGCTGCTCTTGTAGTCTCGTCTCTGCTGTTGGGAGGAGGGGGGGTACGGGACCTCCAGGCAGGGTGGTTCTCCGGCTGGGTATCGGAGGTCTGTGTTGGATCAGCTGTGGTGTAGGCTGCTCGTTGTGATGGTGGTGATGCGGCGGGTGTCGTGGGCCGGCCATTCTCTCTGATGCTCTGGGGTGAGTGTATCGTGGGGGTCTGGGTGGTCTGGAGGGTTGAAGAGATCTTGATGGTCTGCGTGGGATCTGCGCTGTGCGGTTGTTCCTTGGGGTATCTGTAGGGTTCCTGCTGAGGGCAACGTCTTTCAGGGTCTTGGCAAAGATGGGGGCTGCTTCTTTGTGCAAATGGACGTTGTCATAAAGGCAGTCCAGGTCTAGAGTTGGATGTTGAGCCAAGAAGACGTTGGTTTTGAGTGCGCAGTCACTGGAGAGCCTGAAGTTCACTCTGTCTATGCTGCGGGGGAGGAAGACTCTCCTCTGCAGCAGTGTGGAGATGACGATCCTGCGGTGGGGGAAAGTGGTGGAGGCCTTGATCACTCTCTTCAGAGAGTCTGCCACTCTGTCCTGTTGGGGCCTTAAGTCGTTGGTGCCTGTATGGATGATGATGTGGCTCGGCTCACCGAGCTCACGCACCGTCAGCAGCTCCAGAGCTTTCTTCGTGTTGGGGCACCAGATCTTTTCTGCTCTGTGCCTTGGGAACAGGGTTTTTTCATCCAGGAACTTTCCATTAGAGTCCATGAGGAGGAGGATGTCAGCCCTTCTGCCTGGGAGTGTTTGTTGACTCTGGGCTGTGTCTGGATGTGGGGCTGTTCCTGCTGCTGCGGTAGTTTCAGGTCCAGAGCTGCAGGTTGGGTCTCCAGTGGACATGGGGTTGGCTGGTGGTTGGGTCAAGGACTTGCCCGAGGTGTGACTAGAGGTTGAACTTGGTATATGTATAGTGGGGAGCTGGTTGGGAGAGGAAGGTGAGTAGGGGCTACATTCGGCTGCGTTGGAGGGAGTGAGCCCTCGAGGAGAGGACTATGTTGTTCTTCAGCCGGTGTAGTCTGAGTTTGGCTGGACCTGGTCTGGATCTGAGGGGGGTCTGTGGACATAAGGGACTGTATAGAGTTCAGTCTTACTTGCTGACTGGACAATGTTCTGTCCTCTCCTTCAGTTCCTCTCTCAATGTGGCCAGCTCAGCTCTACAGTCGTCTCTGTCTTTCTGTAGTTCCTTCACCTCTTCCCTGAGATGATCCAGCTGGTTCCTCTGGTTGGTTGCTTCTTGTTGAATCTCTCTCAGTTGTGAGTTGACATTGTCCAGTTCTCTCTTGAGTGTTGTTACGATGTCATTTTTGGGATGAGAGTTAGGTTGTTGTTGGTCCATCTGTTCCCTGAGCTGGACTAACTCGATCTCCATTTGGGAGAACTGTTCCCTCATGCAGTCCAGGTCCTCAGAGCGCTCTAGGAGAGGAAAGCTGTCGGCATCTGTCGGCCGTTTGTCTGGAGCCGGAGGAGAACAGGACGCTTTGACTCCCAGGGTTGTTGGTGTGCCTGTGAGATTCTCTTTCTCCTTCTCAACACTTGGTTTCATAGCAGCAAAATCGTGCTCAAACTGTCCAAGGTATCCTTGTATCATGGCAGTTCCATTTTTGAACAGGTTGATTGTTGTTCTGGTTGAGTCTGGATCATTGTCTTCCAATATACTGATTTTCCATCCATTACAAATGCCTGCTCTCTTTACTGTTGAGTAATAAGAGCTGATGACATTCAGCCAGGCATAGGGTTCATCAGTCCAGAAGATTAGATTGCAGGTCCTGCCATCTTTGTAGTGGTCCAGGAACAGGGTTTCTGGTCTGTCTCGCAGTGTTTTTTGTTTATATTTGTTCCTTGCTGTTTTGCTCTTAACAGCTGGAGGATAATCGATTGTTTCAGAGCAGGTAGACATCTTGACACAGTTGTTGATATTCAAGTATCTGTATGTTTTGCCTTGAAATAGGAGGCTTCTATTGCTGCTGCTGCTATTGATGCCGTTGCTAGGCAACCACACACAGCCAACTGTTGTTTAGCTAGGATTAGCTTGTTAGCTGTTAGCTTCAATATTTCAGTTGGAGCTTGTTTTATAGATATAATTGACAAAACTCACTGATTTCAGTGTCCAGTAGCTGGCTGATTGCTGTCACTTTCCTTGTCCTCTCCTTCCTCTTCCTTCTTGGTTTGTTTTGCTTTTTTCTTCCTTTGTTTGATGTCTCTCTCTCTCTCTCTCTCTCTCTGAAGTTTTCCTCCAACTGTATTTCCTCTCTTTCTTCCTCTTCCTTTTGCTCTCTTTCTCTCCTCTGATGGATTTTCATCACTCCTTTTACAATTGTTTCATAAATCTTCTGTGTTCATCCAACTTTTCGACAGAAAACAACTGGTTGATTCAGGAGCTATCATGAAGCATGACTGCTCTGCTGCTCTGACATTCTATTATATATATCATTTATCATGATAGAAAATAAAACAGTAATCCACATGACACAATGAGACAGAGACAGAGAGACAGAGAGAGAGAGAGAGATGCAGGACAGACGGTACCAAAAGTGCTAACAAAAGGTAAACAACCCGGCATATATCCGGCATTGTTGTTGTGGTTACCGGGCGCCTAATGGGCATGTGCGAACTGGGTTGCAACATCATCATTTTCCACGGTCCCTGTTAGCGGGGACGTAGCTGGTTTATAAAAGGTAAGAGTCTCACTCCTACCACTATTTTTGGCTGAGATATACCGTCTAGAAAGTGGGATCATAACTTTCACGTTTCATATGGCTTTATTTGGTGATATTTTATGGTGTTTCTGTGTCATAAACAACATCAGCTATCATAATCACACCTGATTTCAATAAGGTACAATGTTTGAAGCTGGCTGAGTGTTGTTTGATCACTGATAGTACTGTTTTGAAGCAGAGTGACCCACTTGTCATGTGGAGCTCCGCCTGGATCTTCTCATGGTAAAAACACTGTAGAATGGTCATACTTTGAGCAGTCTTCTTCAAATTTGAAACAAGTGTTCATTGATAGTGTGCCTACAGCCCCACAGTGTCATTTACCTGCTCAGATGAAGCCACAGACAGTTATTCATCCTGAAACACATTTTTTATTTTATTTTAGGCAGAATCTTCAACTTGTTACTGACTTCAGAGGCCCATTACTCTGTCTCTGTATCACCTAGAGTGTTTCTGACACGTTCACAAGAAACTTCAGGGAGTTTTCTTTCTGGCAAGACCTCATGCATGCATGTAGTCAGAGCGGTTCAGAAGCTACAGACATTTTAATGTGGGTATGTCATTTTAGGCGTTTTTGCTACAACATGGGGGTGGAGTACAAGAGGTGGTCTTACCGACATTGCAAGTTTATTTTGAAAAAGACTTTTTTTTTAAACAAGCAGAAGCTGTATATTTCCTGTGAATGGAAGTGTATTTAACAGGTGTAAGTTAACACGTTGTACTGGAGCGCCATCATCAAACGCAGGAGGATACCAAGTGCTTAATATGCAGACGTGAACGGCACTGACAAAGAGGCAATATTTGACGAGTTGAGATGAGATTGCCCTGAAATTTAGACTTCATCACATCTTAGATGATGTGCTGCACAGAGTTGTTCCTCTGGATTTGACCCTCTGTGACAATAAATGTGTTTATTTCTGAACAAACTTTCTGACACATTCAGAGAGGAAACATTAAAGGTGTGAGTGACAGTGATCCCGGCGCTAAAGTGCAACCTGCCAGCAATCCACCTGTAATAAACAGAGTTGTGATTCGGTGATGACGGGCTCCTGTTGGACTTGAACTCGTGCTGTAATCAGATGTAATGACGAGGACAGAGGCGAGAAATACTGGAAATCAGACGGTGAACGCCTTCGTACACAGACTCCCTGCTGATCTACAGCAGTTCCACTGATGTGACGCTGCAGCAGGAGGTGAGTCACATTCCCACTCTCATTCTTTATTGCTCACAAAACCAACACGGAAAGCACAAAAATAACAGTGACAACACAAAACCAGCGACAAGACGGCGACAACAGCAACGGGATACAGAAGATCAGACTGTACAAGGACTTCTGAAAACAACAAGCACGCAAATAACTCCTTGCTCTCCCTTTAAATTTAACCTTATCTTCCTGCAATTTTACAGAGAAAACTTTTCTTTTGTGTGACTCATCCACTTTTTTCTGAGGCAGCTCTCTCAGCTCTTTGGAGGTTACGATTCCTTATGTGTCCTGTCTTATTTCTTCTCAGCCATGATTGAAATGTTCCTTTGAACTTGCAAAGCAGGCGTCTCTGTAACTGCGGCAAAGAAAATGATTCCTATAGGAGGGTTTGAACCTTACGCTCATGGGAACGTGTTCAGGATGGCCGCATTTTGAAATGGACCTAAACACAGCTTTAAGTTTGTCCTTGGAGAGGAAATAAAAACATGTCTGACTGCAGCAGTTTGGTTCTTTCATGTGTTTGACAGGTTAGAACGTCCTCAGAGAGGAAGGTCAGGGTTGGAAATGACAAGCGTCTCAAGCCGCCTCTTAAGCCTGACAGACAACACTGAGGGACGAGAAAACATCAGGGTCGGTGTTGCGTGGATGTAAGAACCCTGAACCCACGACTGACAGACAGACAGACGTACAGATGCAGACAGACGGGTCCTTTCATGGATTCAAAGTGTCCATCAGCCCTTCCTGTGGTGGAGGACTGATGCAACACGCCGAAATACCATCTCACACACACACACACACACACACACACACACACACACCGACACACACACTTTCATATGTGCATGAATGCAAAAAGGAGACATGGATCGTGCTGGTTGGTTGGAAAGGCATCCTCATAGAAACACACAAACCTTGAACCTGTAAAAGTCCAGATTCATGTGTGTTTTCATGAGACTGAAAGGAAGGAAAAAGGACAAGAAAGTAATTTTCTGTTCGTTTCTCTGCAGGTTTTCATCTGTCACACTTTGATGTGTTGAAGACTGACATGTGTTTGACAGAATAAAGAAAGACAGTAATGAAACACGTGAGGCAACACATCTGTGGAGCTGTCACATGCTCAGACGTAAAGTTAGAACGTCTCTAAAGCTTCAAATGGTTGAAATGTTCCAACACTGATGCTGATAAAGGACCAACACTGAGTTTGTGTTTGTGAATGTGTGTATCTGTATCTGTCTGTCCACAGTGAAACTACTCACAAACTACTGGACCTATTAGTGTAATAATCAGTGTGCACGTTTATGACTTAATGTTCACAAACCTCTTGTTGCCGCTGTGATTCACAATAATTTCCAGTACTCATCTCGGTTGAAAACAACAAGCCTTACCTTCTGTTGCAGGACACATTTTGTCCTTCGTCGTGGCTCAAAACCTGACACCCATTCACACACTGGCAGCTGAGGCTACCGTACAAGGTGCCACCTGCTACTCAGTAACCATTCACACACTCACACACAGATGGAGCAGTCATCAGGAGCAGTTTGGGATCAGTATCTTCGACTTGCAGACTGGAGGAGCCGGGGATCGAATTGCTGATCTTCCAATCAGTGCGTGATCCGGTAACAAACCCACGTATTTTGGAACACTGTGATCATGTGACCAACGTGCTGATAGGAGTAAAGAAGGAAGCGGTCCTAAGTGGTCGAGTTAGGAGGCAGGTTGGGGCGGTGGATTGGTCACAAAACACAGGACTTTCCTCAGGAGACTGAAGTGTTCAGAACTTCGAGTCATCTTGAGGTACACTGTCACCGTGTTCCTCTGCCTGATCTTAACCTCTGTAACTTAACGTTAATAAAATAACTTTACACTGAGAACATGACGTCAGCCATGGGTCACTGATTCATAGGACATCATACATCATACAGACTGTTGTATGAGGTCGCACCAGGAGCATTTCAGACTCACAGATTTTGTTGATTTGTTCATTTTTTCTTGACATTTGTGGTTCTACAATAAGTGAGTCAACAGGACACGTAGTTAAATAGTTTCTCTTTTATCACTCTTAAATGTGTTTATTACTTTATCATGCTGCAGTCTACAAACAGACTTAATGTTAAAAATCCAGTTATGAACGACGCAGATCAAACGCAGCTGTGTTTGAGTTATTGAAAATACATTTATTCTTATCTTTAATACATTAATTCATGTGTATATTTTACATACAATGCAGGAAAACAATCAGCTCTGCACTTGAGTTGTGTAGCTTCTGAGACGTTTCTGAAACATGCTGCGGTTCATCTGCTGCAGTTACAAGAATTATCTGCAGTGGTAGCAACAGGCCGGGCGGCCGCCTGGCAGAGATCTGAGATCAGTGCACTTTTCTAGTTTGTTATAAAGCTTTTTAGGTAGCAAAGGAAACTAAAGTTAACAGATATTTCATGTTCATTCAGTAAAAGCAGCCGCACAAGAACTACCATGTGTAAGTGATGTTACTTTAGCAAAAGCATTAATACACACAGTGAGTTTGAGTTTAAGTCAGCTACAGATGTAAAAAAACTACAGTTGAGAGCGTTTCCTTAACACAGCAATACCCTGCTCCATTTTTATAACAGTAGCATCAATGTGATCTGACCAGTTTAAGCGATCATTTATTGTGAGGCCGAGTAATTTCATCTTCTGAACTTGCTGTACTGGGGTCCCCCCTATGGATAAATCTTATTGGGAGTCTGTGGCCAACAATCTTCTTGTGCCAAAGACAATGCACTTTGTCTTGGTCACATTCAAAATCAATTTATTTTTGTTCACCCAATCAGACAAAGATTTTAATTCATTACATAGTGTTTCTTTTAGTTTCTTATGTGTCGTTGCAGTGGAAAACGTGTTTGAGTCATCGGCGTACATTATAATTTCAGCCTGATCTGGGACATAAGGCAAATCATTGGTGAAGATTGAAAATAAGAGTGGGCCAAGGCAACTGCCTTGTGGGACACCACTTAAAACATCTTTGCTCTCTGAAAAACTGCCATTAAAATACACTTTCTGTTTTCTCGCAGATAGAGAGCTCTCCATCCGAGAGAGAGCAGTTGATGAGAAACCATAACCCCTTACTTTTGTTATGAGAAGCTCGTGATCTATGATATCGAAAGCTGCACTGAAATCGAGCATCACAGATCCCACCATTTTTTTTAATTGTCAATTTCTTTTAACCAGCTGTCCGTCATATGAACCATGGCAGAGTTAGTTGAGTGACCAGAACAGAGCTGCACAACTTTTCCCTGAACTGTAACAGAAGAGCCAACACCATCAAGGTGTCTACAGATATAACCACTTTGAATTTAAGACTTTTACAAGACCTTTTTAATACAGCTTTATATGAAAATTAGGACCAAACCTGCAACAGAAATACACAATATATATGTGTGACTGTGTGTGACACACATGTGTAAGTACTCTCTCCAAGTAAACATACTGGTGTCAGTTTAAAATGAACAGTAAGGAAAAATGACAGTTGGGTGAGTTTTAAGTTTAATGTCAGAAGAAAACAAAACCTCATCACTGTCATAAATGCTATTTGTCGCTGTAATTCTTCGGTCTGTCCAGTGATTGTAAACAGTCATCGTGTCTGTCAGGTGGGAGACATTATTGAGGTAATGTGACTGAAAATATTTAAGACTCATTGAATCTGAATTTAAGACGTTAAGACTTTATAAGGACCTGTAACCACCCTGAATTACCCTGAACACAACCTTAGGTTTGTCATTGGTGAAGGACGAGATGAAAAATTCTCTGCTCTGTTTTACGAGAAATGTTTATTGTCTAAAACCTCGATTTTCCCCAATCATCAACTTTCCTACAGTCGTAGTAACCGTAACATTAATACTAGGCCTGCAGCAAGACTTTGTTTTTTCTACTTCCTGTTTCAAAACAAATGTAAGGTAACGCTGTGACAGGTGTTCAGAATCAGGCGCAGCACCGACGTCAGGTGGGACAGTTTATAATCAACCTGAATGCGCCTTCTGAAAACTCCCAGGCTGAGAGGCAGCAGGACCAGCAGTCCCCACACCGAGGCCTCTCTGCTCTGCTGCTGCCACAGGAGCTCTGAAGCTCCTCCTCCACGCCAGGTGTGCTGCACCTCATTAGGTAACGCAGCACACCTGGGCAGATGTACAGTGGAGGGAGGAGGGACAGCAGCACAGAACACACACAACAAAACTCCTGTTTAGTTTAATATTCATATTCAAAGAGTTGTTTTTCTGAACAAAGGGAAAATTACAAAGGAAAAATGCAGGCGAAGGAAAAAGTGGTTTGACAGAAAAAGCTTAAATCAAAACAAGAGCAGTGAAAAGTGTCAAAGCAGAAAGAGAGAAGGAAAGAAAGAAGCTCTGCACATCAGATAATGAGGGAAAGCAGCAGGTCTGATTATTGTGATAAGAAAAATAATTGAGACAAATATTTAACAGAGAAGCAAATCAAAGTGTGAAATCTGAAACAAAATCAAACTTCTGGGACAAAAATCAGTGTGAAATTTGAATATAAAAGACATGGTTACTAAACTCAGACTAAACTTTGTTCAATGAGCTGCTGAAGGAAATGAAACTGATTTCAGTTGAACTAAATAAAGGAAATAATGGAGTGCACAGTGTAATCTGCAGCTCAAATCAAAGCCTTATTAAAGCTGTGATGAGCACAAACAGAGCCGAGGATGGCAGAGACACAAGCTGAGAGGAGAAACATCACACTGATGAGATAATACAGGCTATCTGTTAACTTATTATAACACCACTGTATTTATTGTGTTCACACAGGCCTCTGTGTAAATACTTCATACACTCAGGTTGTGTTTTACCAACACCAGAATAATTACTGTCAGCCTGACAACAGCTTTTATATTTTGATAACTTTATTTCACATCCACAAACACAAAGTCTCAAGCACTCATTGTGCAGAATGGCCCCTTTCAGAATAATATTGGATTATAATTACTGATGCATTCATGTGTTCATAACTGTAATGTTGCAGCTGGTATAGATGGAGCTCATTCTTATAACTTCATATGGACCCTTTAAGGGCTGACATCACGATGACATCATGTTATCACCTGGACAAGGGCGTAGCCATCATTTCAGAAGTGAGGGGGGACAAATTGTTCAGAGGTCTATTGAGTGATTTATCATCCTGTCACATTCAGTTGCACCGCTCCTTAGTGCATAACACAGCCACAGTGCAGCAGGGACCGACTTTAGTTCTTTAAAATTATATACGATCAAAGTCTAAAGTTTTAGATGAGTTGACACAAAATGACCCTCGAGGGTGATTAGCCAGATAATTAAGTGCCAAATACCTGCCTGGTTTCTCCCCTGTCCCTCTTCTATCTGTTGCAATAATATAGATAATAAATGTGCAAAGCAAAATTCATAAACAGAATTAGGAATAGTAGTGGTGACATAGCTGTGGAAATTAACCTCAAAGTCACTTTTGTTCTCTAGATATTTTCTCTCAGCCAGTTATAATCTCTCCTCTCCTGTGAAGACCCTGCATGATCATTCTTGCTGGCCTCTGGTCCACTGTCTCCTCCCTGACCCTGCTCTTTATACTGTGGCAATACAGATTAGACAAATCTGTGCAAAGCAATAGTGAGCACAAGTTCTTATTAAGGAGGAGTGGGTTTATTCCTAGCATGAAACTAGCTAGCAAGGTATTTAACATAGGTAACAATGACATTAGTGTTCTTGTTAACTAGCTTAACTTGATATATTGGCATCTATTAATTAGTCACCATTTAGCGAACATTATCTACATGCAACAGCATCACTGAGCTTACACGGGTTGTTTGGAAGAAACTGTGCAAGGTTTTTGCTTCTTGCTGGCTGCTTTGCTGAACATAGTTAACACACAGCGGCACTGTCCAGCAGCACACGTCTCGTGCAATTGATTCTGATCACAACACGACAGCATGTGCACTACATGCTGCCGTCTACTCATGGTGTGTTTAAAGTGTGTGTACTAAAGACTTGGAAAAACATGTTACCACGTGTTAAAAAAATGAATTGAACAGTTGTAAGGGCTGTAAAAAGTGCGGGGGACGGAGGGCACAGATACGGGAAGTGCGGGGGACATGTCCAATGCATACCCCGCATCTGCTACACCCCACAGGGCTGTAGGCTACGTAGGAGTCTTAAAATGTGTTTGTCTTGTGCTCCAATAAAGGACCGACAGCAAGGTGCAGGTGAGTGTGGCTGTAATGTCTGCAAAAGGCTGCAACATATAAATATCAACACAAAACACAAACACAACAAACATGACCAACAGAGGATGGACTGAGGTCCGCCATGGGCTGAGGCACCAGCGCACCTGTCAAAGGGATCAGTTTAGCAAGGGGCCTTGTTGCCAGGGGTTGCTGTGAACGGCCAGGAGCGTTTCATTCACTGCAGCACAGAACTCCATCACACGCCGCTACACTGTTGTTAAGCCCATTGCAAACAAGTGGGTGATGCTGCAGTACTCTGATGTAACTATGTGCGTTTCCATCCAAATGTGTCACAGACTTTAAGCAAATTTTGTGAAAATGTGCAAAAGATAACACGAATTTATGCACGTTTCCATTCATTAGTGTTTTGCGAGTATTGTCAACAGGTCGAGCAGTAGGTGGCGCTTCTTGTGAAAAATAAAAATAAAAATGCAAAAGAACACTCGTAGAAGAAGAGGGCGCTGTGAGATGACGTCATTGAGATCATCTCATGTCCACGACTCATGTAAACAGCTACCAGCATGACGAGATGGAGAGACTCCTTGGGAACTTCTTGGCTATCAGCGTTGTCAGCGTTTAGCTTTAGTGTTTAGCATGCATGAACTCGTGGAGCAGAAGTGAAGTAGAAGTAGGATCCGGTAGTCTACATCATCGTTTATTTGCTAAGTCTGTTTCCACTGCCAAAAGTCGCATTTTCCAAATATCGATATGCTGACTTTTCCACCCCCTCCAAGTGTAAGAACTTTTTTGCAATATTTTCAAATTTCTGCCGTTTCCATTCAAGTTTTTTTTGGCAGTTGTTGAAAATGCAAATAAAAATAGGTGGATGGAAACCCAACTATTGCCAGCCTCCACTCGCTTAGGCACAGGGACGCACACACAGGAAGTGGTAAGTCTTTGTTCCATCACTGGTCCGACTTTGTGGCAAAAGAACGCCAAAGTTTCTTTAGACATTCAGAAGTCTCTCAGCCACACGTCCGGGGTGAATGTTGCCACAACAGTCTCCCACCATGAACTCCAACACAACCTGCTGCGGATCACTGGTGCTTTTCAGCAACCAGCGAAGGCTTTGTAAAAATAAGTAGATTGAAGTTGTGTAGTGCAGTTAACTTCACAGTGCACATAGTAAACGCTATCTGTGCCAGATGACCTGTGTTACTTTGCTATTGTTAGCCACATGGGGCTAACCCAGTGGTGGGTCTGCGTGGCCCACCACACCTCCTTTTCCACCACCTCAGGGATCCACTTCACGCTTCTATCTCTTGTCCACGGCCACTTCCTTTCAAGACAGACTTGGAAATGTAAAACCAATTTGACACGACTCAGGAGGTCGCACACATCACACTACTCAATTTTGGTGTTGAAAAGAAAGTAATGAAGTTGTGGCCTTAACTGATCAGAGGTCAAGCAAAGGTCATAAATAGAGAGAGAGGGGCAAGGAAGCGCCGAGTGAATAAGTACGCTGCACACAGCTTTCCGATGCAATGAGATTTTAACGGTTGACTCTGTGGTAAAGTTGCTGTGATTGGACAAGTTGCAAGGTCATGCAGATTTCACAGGGATAATGCAACATCCAGGAGGGGCTGGTAATGTATATATAATATATAATATATAATACTTCTCTTTGTTTGTCACATTTTAATATTTGACAAATAAAAACACCAGAATACTTCTTTGACTTTTCACTGAAAAGAGTGAAATCATATTTGTTCCTACAGAAAGAACAACAGGCTGCAGACCAACTCTCCACACCATCATTCAAACACAAGTGCTCTCATCTCAGAGGCTTAAAAAAAGAGATTGGACTCCATTGGATAATAAATGAACAGAAAAGTAGTGGCGAGGTGTGAGGCATGGCTGCCCTCTGAGCTCCACCTGATTCATCATTTATAAAGCTGAAGGAGTCGGGGACAACTCTGCAGTCATCTGCATCACTTCAGCTCACTGCAGGGGACAGAAAAATAAAATGTCTGTTATATGCAGACGACCTTCAACAAGGACTGCAGCATAAATCTGTCTGTACAGGAGATTTCACCGCAGGGGCCGCAGGATTATCAATAAATACAGAGGAAGAAGAAGAAGAAGAAGAAGAAGAGAGTCACATCCAGGCGTCACAGAGGGAGCTTTCATTTCCCACACACACACACACACACACATACACCAGCGACAGAAAACTGGACTCAACAATAATCTGATCCAGGTGTTTGAGTAAGAAATGAAGTTAAAACATAACTTGCAGAAAACTGAAATGAGATCAGATAAAACTTTATTTATTCTGAGCAGAGGCGGGTAGTAACTAGTTACATTTACTCAGTTACATTTACTTGAGTAACTTTTTGGATAAATTGTACTTTTCAGAGTAGTTTGAATGCAAAATACTTTTTATTTTTACTTGAGTTATATGGTTTTAAAGCAACAATACTCTTACTTGAGTACAATATTTGGCTACTCTACCCACCTCTGAGTACGTAATTACATATATATACATATATATATATATATATATACAGTATATATAAGAATATATTTGTGTTTCTTGTGCCTTGATTTATGTTATGTTTGTAAAGATTTAATTTATTTTGTTTTAGTTAAAGGGGTATCGTTTAAAATACATGAATTTGCAGATTGTTATTTCTGATTGATTGATTACGTTCATGTTCTTATTTTACGAATAAATCAGACGTTGCTCAACAGTTACTCAGTACTTGAGTAGTTTTTTCACCAAATACTCTTTTACTTTTATTCAAGTAATTATTTGGATGACTACTTTTTACTTTTACCTGAGTGATATTGTTCTAAAGTATCAGTACTCTTACTTGAGTACAATATTTGGCTACTCTACACACCTCTGATTCTGAGGGAAAATGCAGCGACTCAGATTTGTTTTAAAGGTGACATCCTAGAATTCAACTCTGAGTCTCTGTCTGTATGTTGTGTTCATACAGTTGTATGTTAGAAAACATTTTAAAAAGATGTAAGTGTTTCATACTTTTTGTCTATAATAATAAAAGTCAGATGTTGGACAGACACCGCCCTGATGAAAGCAACACAGACCAAAACCTCATCAATAAAACATGGAGCAGTGGAGACGATTCGTGTGACGTCTTTTCACTTCGATGAAACTTGTTTAAAATTCATGATTTCACCAAAAACCTCCAAACATGGCTTGTAGAGCAAAAATAGAAACATGTCTCCTGCTACTGCAAAAATAAAAAAAGAAAGAAGGCTGTGAAAATCAGGAGCCACTGATCCAAACTTTTACCAAAACATAAAATATATATGTGATATATTCACACTGTGCTGCTCAGACAGACAGACACGAGCTGCAGGGCTGACGAAGGAAGGTGCAAACAGGTGAGTGAAGGTCATGGGAGAGTCTGAGGGCATCTGAGGACAGGTGTGGCCTCTCCCAAACCAAATCACATACATGAAATGTAACTAAATACATTAACTGAAGTACAAGTATAAAGGAATGACAGGTGATTAGATCTGGAGCCATTTTGAATTATTATGCCAATTCTTATTTTTGATAAATATATATAACCTATCTTATCTTTCGAAAACTCTGTGTGTGTGTGTTCCACGTTTTTCTCCTCACTGACTTGGTCAATCCATGTGAAATTTGGCACAGTGGTAGAGGGTCATGGGAGGATGCCAATGAAGCAATATTACATCAATTGGCCAAAGGGGGGCGCTATAGCAACCCATTGAAATGTCAAACTTTGAATGGGCATATCTCATGCCCCGTATGTCGTAGAGACATGAAACTTTGCACAGAGATGCCTCTCCTCATGAGGAACACATTTGCCTCAAGAACCCATAACTTCCGCTTATATAGATTTTCCACCATTTTGAATGTTTTGAAAAACACTTCAAATGGATCTCTTCCTAGGAAGTTTGAGCGATCTGCATGAAACTGGGTGAACATAATCTAGGGAGCAATATCTAAAGTTCCCTCTTGGCAAAAGTTGGAAAACTTCCTAAAACTGAGCTTCTATAAGGCAATGAATATTGCGGAGGGCGTGGCTCATCACATAAAGGTGTAGAACATCTCAAGGGTTTCACCCATCACCACGCAACTTTGTAGGCATATGACCACACATAATCTGAGGGGACCCCTCCATTATTGAGCCCATCAAACAAAATGGGGGCGCTAGAGAGCTCATTTCTTATCTAGGCCTAACCGCCATATGGATTTTTACTAAACTTGGTAGATATGTAGAACAGGACGCCTCAAGGTGACTGGAGAAATTTAACTCTAATTGGCAACTGGGTGGCGCTATAACAACAGAAAAATGCTTCAAAATGGCTAAAATGCGACCGATCGCTGTGGCTCCCCCTGTGGACCAATGTTGGTGTTGTTTCTAATGTTTGGTATGACTAAGTCATGGTATGGTATGCTGTACTCAATGGGCATGGACTAGTATCTATAGTTCCAGAGATTTTTAAAGAACATTTGGCCTAAAAATGCCACTGGCATTTCACGTCAAGGACAACCTGCTCTTTATTAGTCCAGCTGTTCTTCCCACCTGAGATATGAGCGGAGGAGGCGAGGAGTCAAAGCAACAGGCGTTTAACAAAATGAGACATACGAGCCTCGGAGCCATCAATTAAATATGACGTGTGGCAGAGCTGCATCGTCTGTCAGTTATAACCTCCCACTGTATCTGATGATCTCTGTCAGAGGAGCACAACAGAGTTCATGACAACTTTAATGTACTTTTAATTTAATCTGTCCTAGTTTGTATGTTCTCCTTATCTTCCAGCTGAGTGTCTCTGTCATACTTCAGAGGTGCTGGACCCACGCTGACACAGGGAGAACATGTGGGAGCACCTGGAGGAAACCCACGCTGACACAGGGAGAACATGTGGGAGCACCTGGAGGAAACCCACACTGACACGGAGAGAACATGTCAGAGCACCTGGAGGAAACCCACGCTGACACAGGGAGAACATGTCAGAGCACCTGGAGGAAACCCACGCTGACACAGGGAGAACATGTGGGAGCACCTGGAGGAAACCCACACTGACACGGAGAGAACATGTCAGAGCACCTGGAGGAAACCCACGCTGACACAGGGAGAACATGTCAGAGCACCTGGAGGAAACCCACGCTGACACAGGGAGAACATGTCAGAGCACCTGGAGGAAACCCACGCTGACACAGGGAGAACATGTGGGAGCACCTGGAGGAAACCCACACTGACACGGAGAGAACATGTCAGAGCACCTGGAGGAAACCCACGCTGACACAGGGAGAACATGTGGGAGCACCTGGAGGAAACCCACGCTGACACAGGGAGAACATGTCAGAGCACCTGGAGGAAACCCACGCTGACACAGGGAGAACATGTCAGAGCACCTGGAGGAAACACACGCTGACACAGGGAGAACATGTCAGAGCACCTGGAGGAAACCCACGCTGACACAGGGAGAACATGTGGGAGCACCTGGAGGAAACCCACCCTGACACAGGGAGAACATGTCAGAGCACCTGGAGGAAACCCACGCTGACACAGGGAGAACATGTCAGAGCACCTGGAGGATACCCACGCTGACACAGGGAGAACATGTCAGAGCACCTGGAGGAAACCCACGCTGACACAGGGAGAACATGTCAGAGCACCTGGAGGAAACCCACGCTGACACAGGGAGAACATGTCAGAGCACCTGGAGGAAACCCACACTGACACGGAGAGAACATGTCAGAGCACCTGGAGGAAACCCACACTGACACGGGGAGAACATGTCAGAGCACCTGGAGGAAACCCACGCTGACACAGGGAGAACATGTCAGAGCACCTGGAGGAAACCCACACTGACACGGGGAGAACATGTCAGAGCACCTGGAGGAAACCCACACTGACACGGGGAGAACATGTCAGAGCACCTGGAGGAAACCCACACTGACACGGGGAGAACATGTCAGAGCACCTGGAGGAAACCCACGCTGACACAGGGAGAACATGTCAGAGCACCTGGAGGAAACCCACACTGACACAGGGAGAACATGTCAGAGCACCTGGAGGAAACCCACGCTGACACAGGGAGAACATGTCAGAGCACCTGGAGGAAACCCACACTGACACGGGGGGAACATGTCAGAGCACCTGGAGGAAACCCACGCTGACACAGGGAGAACATGCTAATTCCACACAGAAGGGTTCTCCCACCCTGGGTTCGAACCAGGAACCCTCTTGCCATGGGGTGACAGTGCTAACCACTGCACCATCACCTTTGTGTATATTTTGATGCTAATACTTTTGGACTTTTACGTACTTGAGTATTTTTACTCATTGGTTCTGCTACTTTGACTTCAGTAAAGTATCTGTGCACCTCCTTCACCAGCACAGAGGACAGATTTCACACTTGTTTAAAAATGAAATATAATTAAAATATATTTCCAGTAATGAGGTTGAGTCTGTGCATGAAGTCTGGATGAAAATACAGACATGACACAAATACACAAAAACATCTGTGTGTATGTGTGTGTGTGTGTGTGTGTGTGTGTGTATTTATAGCCTGTGCATGATTATATATGTAAATATCTCTGCATGTATGAACACATGCATTTATGTATGTTATGCTGAATATTAATGAGTCATTTGCTGGAGCAGTTTTTGGGCTGTGCATGTTGTTTCATATGTCGTGTCTGACAGTCATCTGTGCAAATAAATGATGTGTGAGTTTGAGCGAGAGTCTGACAGACAGACAGGAAACGTTACGCTGTGATTTCCCTGCAGGCTGTTCTTACATTTAACTGTGTTCAGCCCACAACATTCACATGACATGAATTATTCATTGCATCCACAAACTCTGTGTGTGTGTGTGTGTGTGTGTGTGTGTGTGTGTGTGTGAGGGTGAGTGTGTGTGGATTCATTTTTAAACTAATAACTCATTTATAGCGCCGACTGTTAGCGGCGCTGCTCAATCCGTTCTCCTTTTATGTGCCGATTTAAAAACAGCAGTGAAAGCAGAGTATGTTTGAAACAGTGAGACTAAATCCTGATTCTCTAACGCTGAGAAACACGAGTGTGTCGCAGCTGATGTGTAGCTCAGGGGCGCATATTTCTCTCTGAGCCTGAGAGGGAAGGAACCAACCTGAGCTGGGCCTGAGCTTCATGTAGGTAATATTGTGTAGTTTGTCCCTGTCAGGCTCCTGTAGTATGAGGTTAAAAGCTTTACTCTGTTCCATGTTCACATGTTGCACCTTCTAACTCACTGTAACAGGTGTTGTTTAATACAGATTGTTTAAACACGTCACACACACAGCAGCTAAAATAAAAAATGTCGTCTTACTGTGAACGTCAAGTCTTCTTCTCTGTGTCTGTAATATTCAGTCACTGTGCTAAATAAGAAAAAGCATGTTGGCTGATACAGATGATGTCTCAATATTAGTGTGCATCCCTACTTTACACATTAGGAAAGACTTGGATATCAACAGGTTGATATGATATGTGCAAATATCACACTGCCAACCTTTCCAGGAGGATGGTTAAAGGAGTGGAAGAGCGAGGCTGCATTCGCACCGTCCAGTAAATCCACCACCGGTAAAAATCTGTGGAAAAAAATCGTAATTTGACGCAAAGACGCAAAATGACGAGCAGCTCCAGCGGCTCCACATTTCTATATTTTGACTTGATAAATGACATGTTGGGGCACGTCAATCTTAGTATGCACAGCTGCATGTAAACAGGAATATTCATTTTCATTGGCCTGTTTTTCTTTTTGGGAATAAATGCAAAAAAGCAGAATATTTTGTACAAATAAACACAGTTATGATGCTAACAGGAGGCTGGTGGAGGGAGGAAGTAGCTGGAGCAACATGAGCTCCTTTCACACTGCCAGATTTTTGGCGAATGATGGGACTTTTTGCCGCCAAGCTGCGAGCGTTTAGACACACAGAGCCAGATTGGCGAGTTGATCCGAGGCACCCAATTTTCCTCCTCGTAGGGTAGACATATTGGTGGAACCCTTTTAGTTTAAACAGACCGAGGCGGCCTTCTGCAATGGGAGGAGCTGTTGATGACTTGTGGGAGGAGCTGTTGATGACTTGTGGGAGGAGCTGTTGATGACTTGTGGGAGGAGCTGTTGATGACTTGTGGGAGGAGCTGTTGATGACTTGTGGGAGGAGCTGTTGATGACGCCGCACGTGTGAGCCACTGGCGGTGGATAAACAGGAAACAGCTGATAGCAGGAATTAGCGAGCAGCTAGTAGCAAGAGGGAAACACAAACCTGACAGACACTGTAAAGATGAGCAACTGGGGAGACAAGGAATTGCGCGCCCTCCTTGTCCTCGCAAACGAAGAGGCCATTAACCGTCAGATGACGGGGACGGTGAAGGACGGGCCGACTTACGAGAGAATCGCCGAAGGACTGACCAGCCGCGGCTTCCCTCCCACGTCACTGTTTACGTCACACGCTGAGCTACACGTTTTGTTACTTGCTCACGCCCCCCATTGCCCCGAAAAAGGCACATTCTGTATAAACAAAAGTAGGTAGGCGGCATTTTGCTGCACTCCCCGATTTTGTTTTTATACTGCCAATGCTGAAAAACACTGATTGTGTTCATGTGGCTTGACTCCTGGCTACATTAGCCGTTAGCTTGGAGAAAACGGTCCCTATGAAAGTGTATCGCTGAGAAGAAATTATTTGAATCACTCAGGGATCGAGGTTACGTCATTCACCGAGTGATTCGTCATGTGGTAGGCAGTCCCTCCCTGCACCCTGGCTGCCTCGTGACTCGCGAGTGATTCATCGTTTGCACGGACTGGATCAGCAGGTCCACTCCCAGCCTGCATGCTCGCTGCTGAGCTCAACTGAACTGAGAAATGAACGAATCAGTTCCGGAAGTGATTCAGTTCAGTACATTCACTCAACAGATTTGTTCTTTAAAACGATTCGTTCGTGAACGACACAACACTAACAGTACGCCCTCTGGAAAACAGACTAAACACAACTGGTTTTGTAATTTGTTGGTGTTGAACAGTGTGTGCAGCTTGGAAAGCGTCTCTTCCTGATGACAGTCAGCTCAGATACTACGTCACTTTATAAATGTATATGATGTACAGAGATGTAACATATGAATGTTTTGCAGAAATGTACATTGCCAACATTCTTCATGCAACTGGGCTGAGAAACGAGGCACGTTGACAATCATGCCTCAAATGAAATATGTGAGGTGATTTATTCTTGTGAGCGTCTCTGATAAGGGAGCTGACTCTGTGAAGATGCTCCAGCAGCGAGTTTTATTTTGGACAAACTCGAAGAATCTACATCTCAGTGGATGTTGACGGGGATGAAACACACCTCCTGCTGTACGCAGACAACAAACACGACTGCAGGAACCCAGAAACAAGAATATGAATCAGAGTGGCTTTAATATTTTACCAAAAACATCTGTTTATATTTATCAACAGAGACGTTGCTTCTGTTTTGTTTCTCTGCACTTCATGGACACAGAGTTCAGTGTTTCTCTCCTGAAACAAACTCGAGGTGTGGTTTGGTTTTTATTATCTGCATGTCTATAAAGGAGCATTTCACTGCCGTTATCCACAGCCCTATGTCTCTGTAAACCTGATCAACATAACAGGCTGGTTCCTAGTTGCTGTTGCTGAGTTATGTCTCAGCTCTGGTGTTTTTCTCTCCGATACAAATGAGTGAAGAGTGGACGCCTACACTGAACAATTCAATTTAATGATCAGTCATCACATTAATTCAGCCATCAGTACAAAATATCTGTGTGTGTGTGTGTGTGTGTGAGAAATCTGGTGAAGTAAGACTTCTTCAGGCGTCCTCATTAAAACTACACAGAGCAGAGGAAAAACTGTGGAGGCTCAAAATACAAACTTTGTCCCCGTGAATATTTATAACTGATGACGAATCGATCATTAATAATCATTCAAAGCTGCGTGAGGAGTGGTGCGTCTGCAGCCCTGATGTCAGAGGGAAGCGTTGGCATCGTTCGTTTCTGTAAACCATGAATATCTTTCATTTGGACTCTTTATACGTGTCATATCAGTGTTTATAAAGTGACCTAGTGTCTGAGCTGACCTTGTTACACCTGCCAAGCTGCAGACCACTGTTCAAGAGCCACAAACAATAAAACCAGTCGTGGTTCAGCAACTTATCACTGTTTTTCTAGCAGCTTTTTAGCCGCCAGACGTTGGTGTTTTTTTGTGACCTGTCGCTGCTCTTTCTGTGGGGGTTGTGCTCCCAACAGCCCAAAATCTGTAACATGTCTGGAGTTTGCAAAAATGTACAAATCCAACATTTATTTCTGGGTGGTTGGGCTGGTTTGTGTCCACCTGATGAAGGCCAGTCCAGTAGCTTGTCTCCAAATGTGATCATTTTGACATGCAAAATTCAGATAGAGGGCAGGAAGTTATAAATCCATGTGAACTCAAATAGAGAAAAGTGACTACATACAAGAGTTGGATGAACTTGCAGGCAGCAGGTATCGTCAGAACATTTGAACTCATGTTGGATGTGCTCCACACAAAAACAGGAGTGATTTTTCCCACGACACGATCGTTGTAACAAATGACTTCATCTTTCAGACTCCTAACGTCAGGTTACACGATGAGCCGATGAAAACGTACAAGAGTCCAGTGGGTCCACAACTGAAGTGGCTGCCATCTTGTTTTTGGATGGGTGAGAAAATGAGCTTATAAACGTCTTTTCTATTTCAACTCTGTACATGCATGCACTGTGTCAGAATAATGTTACTAGCTAACGTTAACTAACTTTAAATACTATTTTCAATATTTAGGTCAACTGTTCCCAGGGGTCTGGTGACATGCTGTCAGGCTAATGTTACTAGCTAACGTTAGCTAACTTTAGCTACTGTTTTCAATATTTAGGTCAACTGTTCCCAGAGGTCTGGTGACAGCTGATCAGGAAAAACGGTAGAAAGAAGAGCAACTGAGGAGGGATCCCTCTTCCAGGACGGACAGACGTGCAATAGATGTCGTACAGAACAGATCAACATGATAAATTAACAGTAATCCACATGACACAATGAGACAGAGAGAGAGAGAGAGAGAGAGAGAGAGGGAGAGAGAGAGAGATGCAGGACAGACGGTAATGACAGTAGCTTACAACAACATTAATGAAAGACCGAACAGCTGCAGAACTAAAGACCTTCCCATCAGCCTCCACTGTACTTTGTGTTTGCTGCTAATTAGCAAATGTTAGCATGCTAACACGCTAATCTAAGATGGTGAACCTGCAAAACATCTGTGACTGTTAACATACCAGCATGCTGACATTAGCGCAATGATAAAACTATTGCACTGATAACCAACTGCAGTCTCCTCAGAGACACCACGCTCTGCTTTTAATGGTCAGCAGAAGAAAACACAATGTTTGGCAGGTTTCCAGTGAGTGCCGTTTGCTGCTCTGACCTCTGACCTTTTCTTTATTCCACTTCACTGCCTGAATCTTGGTGAGTGTTGGATGTGAAGTTTCTGTGAAGACAAACAACTGGAGGATTTTTAAAGAGTTTTTCTTTGCTGCAGTCGTTTCGTTTGCCTAGTTTCCAAGGAAACTGAATTATTTCTCGTCAGATGTGTCCTGATGCTGTTTTCACTTTCTGGTGTTGGACACATTCGTGCTTCGTACAGGCAACTGACACTTAAATTAAATTTAGACAGCTGTAGAAACAGAAATGTAAAAATGAGACTTTCTGATTGGAGCTGTTTGTTAACCAGTAACCTCTGTGGTGTGGGGTTGCCAGGTTTGACCTCTGACCTAACTACTGTCGTTAACACCCAACCTCTTAAGGTCAGACATGGAAAGCAAGATTTTATGAATCGTGTTTTTCTAATGCCAGTTACCGAGCTAGATAGATAGGCTACTTAGCTGGTCAGCTGCAGCACATCAAGTCGAGACTGATGAACTTAACTGCAAATGTGACTTTGGTCCATTCAGATGCTGATGTCATCCTTCGTCCACCTGACAGCTACTGTCAATCAAATACAGGCACGCCTTCCTATACAAATGGTCCCCCATTAGTATTTGTGCTTATTGTAATATCATTTCTGGAGTGTTTTCAAATGCTTTGTTTCCCTAAAGTTTGTAAAAACTGAACTTAAAGATTATTTTAGTCAATAAACCATAAACATTGATAAAATTAGTTCTTTAGTTAGTCCTCAGATCAAAAGAATCAAAATTATGAATATTGTTTTAACAGGATAAAGCGATGTTGTGTCAGTTTCCCTGGTGCCGTAATTCTCAAGTGCCAGGAAATAGACATCACAACATAACACATAATTAATATGTTATTCAAAGCCTTATTTTATAAAACTAAGGACAGGACACTGCTAAAGGAGAGCTTGAGGTTTTTCTGGTTAAAAAAATGGACGGCAGGATTGCTGAACAAATCTCCTCGCTTGACGTTATATCTATAAGTCACGTAGCAGTTCATAAATCCCACATTGCTTTAATTCAGATGAGTCATTTTAATCTAAACAAGCAATCACATCAACGTTTCATTGTCCTCTATTATATTCTATTGTCTGTTTTCTATTTCGAACAGTTTTGCTCAGCTCAGTGCAAAATGAGGGTTTTATTAAAAGCACCATTTAATAACTCTGCATCAGATTGTCTGTGTGGATTTCATGGTCTTTTAATCAGCTCCATCAGTGACGGCGCTGCAGAATTTCAGGCTGCTGGTTCAGTCAGAGTCACAGGTGAACTCAGTGAACTCAGCTCAGGTGCAGATTTGGTGTTGAAGACTCAGGAATCCAGAGCCTGGACCTGGTGCTGAGTATCATCAGGGTTTCCAGCTGTGACATCACATTAAGGGCCGGTTCAGGAGCAGCGAGGAGCGCCGCCGTCATGCTTCAGCAATAACAACTAAATCCACCTCGAGTCCAGACGGCCGCCGTTTCTCCTCTTCTCTTTAAACGCCTTAAAGGATCTGAATATTTCTGCCGGCTGCGACGCACAAAGTCTATTTCTGCGTGTCTGTGTTTGTGCCATGGATGCACTTTTTGTTTTTATGAAGCCGCTCAGAGAGTTGACCACAGCTGTCACACTGCTGAGGCTGTAATCCTGCGTGTGTGTGTGTGTGTGTGTGTGTGTGTGTGTGTGTGTGTGTGTGCGCGCTCCAGTGGGTTTCTGAAGGTGTAACTTTGTCTTGTATTGCAGCCGACACTGAAACCTTTTTAAGCTGTCAGCCCCAATATCTGGTCTTTACAGCCGCGGCTAAAAGGTGTGCGTGCGTGCGTGCGTGCGTGCGTGTGTGCGTGTGTGCATGTGTGCGTGTGTGCGTGTTTACTGAGCATACTCTCTGTGACAGTACAACAGCACTGTAAATGGAGTTTAAATTTTGTATGACCTTCGTGACCTTAAGCTCACTTTCTTTTATATCTGGCACACACGCTCACACACGCTCACACATGCTCACACACACACACACACACACACTCATGCTCGGCTCATCTCTCGGCGGTGTGACAGCTGTGGTCGTGACCTCAGATGCACAGTGCTGTTTCCCCAAAACAACTAAAAACTGCTGCGGACGTGCAAAAAAAGAAAAGAGGGAAGAAGTGGTCTAAAGTTCTGGCCCTTATTCTGGACTCAGCTGTGGCCCCGCCCACCAACACATCTCAGATTGACCTCACCTTGCGACAGGTGTTCTGGTCCTGATCTGGTTCTGGTCCACGTCAGCATCGTGTCTTGTTTCAGAGGCCTGGATCAGCTCGTATTCTGACGTAGAGAAACCCAAATTACACGTTTCTTTAAACACAGACTGAAGTATTTCCAGAGCTTTTAGACACATCATGTGACCTTCCTCTGCCAAAACATTAGCTATCACATTGTAACATCAGCTGCTGTGTCCGTTCACAACATGGCTGATTGTTTGACCTCAGGTACTTCCTCTTGAAGCGTCCTTGGGAGCGCACCACAGACTGTATGAAATAAAGGATCTCGCCACCCTGACATCACCCATTGGTTTGTCGACTCCCGTTTTGAAGACTCAGGTTCAGCATATTGTCCGTCACCATCTTGTTTTTTTTGGAGCCAGAGTAGATCACATTTGGAGCTGACTCATAGGCCCCTTTTACACTCCAGATTTTTGGCGAATGTTGGGCCGTTTTGCCGGCAAGCTGCGAGCCGGATTAGCGAGTTGATCCGAGGTGCCCAATTTTCCTCCTTGTAGGGTAGACATATTGGTGGAACCCTTTTAGTTTAAACAGATCGAGGCGGCCTTCTGCAACGGGAGGAGCTGTTGATGACTTGTGGGAGGGGCTGTTGATGACTTGTGGGAGGGGCTGGTGATGACTTGTGGGAGGAGCTGTTGATGACTTGTGGGAGGAGCTGTTGATGACGCTGCACGTGCGAGCCACTGGCGGTGGATAAACAGGAAACAGCTGATAGCAGGAATTAGCGAGCAGCTAGTAGCAAGAGGGAAACACAAACCTGACAGACACTGTAAAGATGAGCAACTGGGGAGACAAGGAATTGTGCGCCCTCCTTGTCCTCACAAACGAAGAGGCCATTAACCGTCAGATGACGGGGACGGTGAAGGACGGGCCGACTTACGAGAGAATCACCGAAGGACTGACCAGCCGCGGCTTCCCTCCCACGTCACTGTTTACGTCACACGCTGAGCTACACGTTTTGTTACTTGCTCACGCCCCCCATTGCCCCGAAAAAGGCACATTCTGTATAAACAAAAGTAGGTAGGCGGCATTTTGCTGCACTCCCCGATTTTGTTTTTATACTGCCAATGCTGAAAAAAGACTGATTGGGCTTTCCTGCAAATTTGCACAACTCCTGTTTAAAAGGGCTGTGGTGATGCCTTGCAGACGGTCTGTCACTCACAGCAGCCACGCCCTTAATTATGTGTACTTTAACGTGTAAAGCATGGTGTTACGCAACCAGTCTGCTAAAGTAACAGCTGATGACCAATTACAGTTTGTAAATGTAACATTAACCGATGCTGAAGATCTGATTTGACTTAAATAATAATGTCTCTTTACCTGAATATTTCTCACCTGAACAAACTCAGTGAACTCTGTCTCTGTGTCACAGGTCTGGATGCTGAAACATTTCCCTCCTCCTCCCTTCTTCGTGGTTTCAGCTCCAAGTTCTCTTACTCATGTTTTTTTCCTCCACTGCTGCGATTACGTGTCGGATTAAACGAGTCAGGGTGTGCGCCAAGGCGTGTGACACGTGTCGTTTTGAGCGCCAACAACACAACAGCAGTGCAGAAGCAAAGAGAACATCCACCACCTGTGTTCACAACAGCACAACACTGACAGCTTTATTCTTGAAATACAAATAGGTATGACTTTGAAGAGAGAAAATGATCCCTTATTAAGTGTGTTATTAGTTTTGACGTTAGAATCAAGCAATCCATCTTCAAAATAAAAAACGTAGCATCTATATGTGAGCCTTGTGAGTTATAGTGGAGCTGAAGTTTGTAATGCCACTCATATGAGAGGAGGAAAACTCTGCAAGCCTCCAGGCTAATTTATATGATGAATACAATACAAGTTATAGACTTACACTAATGATGTTAGCATGTTGTATTTGCTGGGAGGACATGTCTTGTATAAGACAAGTGTTTTGTCTGTGAACCCTGTGAGTTATAATGGGGCCAGATTTTGTACTTTGTTGAATACTGTCACTATCAAGCCGTGTTCAGTGTGTTTCCTGTGTGATAGTTGAATCAATTAAACTTTACTGCATTGTGTACACAAAGAAACCAAGACAGTATGACTGCAGAGCAACACAAGCACACCAGCGCACATGTATAAACTCTCGTAACAGTGTAGGCCGCTTGCCGAGGCATTAGCAGTAAATCCGCCTTAACAGTTAATAGGTTTCTCCACTCAACACATTCAGCTCTGCACATCCATGTCACCCATCAACAGATCACTGATCAGGCCTCCCAGGCACAGGCCCAGGGGCCACAGTGTCAGGGGGCCCCCCTGGTCTTCACCTGCAAAATGTCTTTAATGAAATGACCACATACCATCCAAGAGGAGACTCAATGACCACAAAGAGCTGCAAAGAGACAAAATGGCAACAAAAATGGGTAAAACAACCTGAAAGAGACACAAAACTACCACAAGGAGACACAAGCCCTTTTTAAACAGGAGTTGTGCAAATTTGCAGGAAAGTCCAATCAGTCTTTTTTCAGCATTGGCAGTATAAAAACAAAATCGGGGAGTGCAGCAAAATGCCGCCTACCTACTTTTGTTTATACAGAATGTGCCTTTTTCGGGGCAATGGGGGGCGTGAGCAAGTAACAAAACGTGTAGCTCAGCGTGTGACGTAAACAGTGACGTGGGAGGGAAGCCGCGGCTGGTCAGTCCTTCGGTGATTCTCTCGTAAGTCGGCCCGTCCTTCACCGTCCCCGTCATCTGACGGTTAATGGCCTCTTCGTTTGCGAGGACAAGGAGGACGCGCAATTCCTTGTCTCCCCAGTTGCTCATCTTTACAGTGTCTGTCAGGTTTGTGTTTCCCTCTTGCTACTAGCTGCTCGCTAATTCCTGCTATCAGCTGTTTCCTGTTTATCCACCGCCAGTGGCTCGCACGTGCAGCGTCATCAACAGCTCCTCCCACAAGTCATCACCAGCCCCTCCCACAAGTCATCAACAGCTCCTCCCACAAGTCATCACCAGCCCCTCCCACAAGTCATCACCAGCTCCTCCCACAAGTCATCACCAGCCCCTCCCACAAGTCATCAACAGCCCCTCCCACAAGTCATCAACAGCTCCTCCCGTTGCAGAAGGCCGCCTCGGTCTGTTTAAACCAAGAAGGTTCCACCAATATGTCTACCCTATGAGGCGGAAAATTGGGCATCTCGGATCAACTCTCCAATCCGGCTCTTTCTGTCTAAACGCTCGCAGGTTGCCGGCAAAATGGCCCAACATTCACCGAAAATCTGGCAGTGTAAAAGGAGCTACAAGCTACCACAGAGACCACACAGAGTGTGTCTTGCTCCTGTATCAGAGGAGAGGTGGTGGGGCCTTTTGTATATCTGTGCCCAGGGGCCCACTGTCTCATGATCTGTCCACGAATGCATGGTGTGAAGTCAACCTGATGAATTATCGGACAATTGACAGACAGACGGACAGACAGACTCCTTCTATTTTTTTAGTTAATGAAAACATGCTGCTGAATTCTGATTACCTGCAGGCTATTAAAAATGTTAAATTGCTGCACACTGTTAGCTCAGAGTTTATTAAAAATGCAGTGTTTTGGTCATTTGGGAATTCAACACTTTCTTTGTGTTTTTCTGAGACTGAGAAGGAAAATCTCATTTTGTCTCCGAACTGTAAAAAGAGGCAGAAAAAAAAAGGACCGTATTACAATGCATGAGCTGAAGGACCAGACTGTGTTTTACTGGAGCTGATTTCATGTGACTGATCCATGAGGATTGACTGATATAGATATTATAATCGATCACTGTTGCTCTGCAGCTGAGATATTCTGTGTTCCTTCATATGATTTCAGTCAGATTCAGTCTGACCAACACTCAGTTTACACGGTAAATAAACAGTATTTGGATCTTTGTCGGATTCACTGACTCATAATAGGAGCCTTCGACCTCTGTGGAGAAACAAGACTTATCAGACCCTCGGAGACCGTTCCTCCCAAACAAAGAGCGCAATCATCACTACTGTTCATTTCCTGCCACCTTTGGCGTCTCTCAGCAGGTCACAGATTGGTTAAACCAGCGTGAACTGGAACATGAAATAATGTCATGACAAAGTCAGAGTCAATTACCGAGAGGAGCTCCGTGGAGTTGAAGGCCACTGGACAAAAACCGAAAGCACTCACGGTCCTGAGTGCTTTATCCTGACACCTACATGAAACGTGTGGGAGTCCACCATTAAATATTAAAGGTCTTTTATTACATCCAGAGTGCCTCAAGTCTCTGTCTTTGTTGCAGGCTACACTTTCAGCCTCTCGTGCAGCGGTACATTACAGAGCCGAGCATCTGTTTCTCCCAGATGAGCTCGGAGAAACCCACACGATCATTTATTAACACCTCCTGCAGAATCCTCAAATAAACCTCTCAACATCTGGACAGAAAATGTCCCCACGGTCTCTTTGTTGGAATTATATAACCTGAGATACATATAGGCTACTGTACATAACTTATTTAAACCCTGACTTCATCACTTCAATAATTCAGGATTAAAACATCTGGTTCTGTATTTAAACTTTTTCAGTCTGGTGCAACCTGCTTTAATCTCAGCTCCACTGAATATAACTAAATCCATCCATCACTAAATGTTTTCCAACATGTCTTCCTGCTCGCCAACTGTCGCGTGATTAATCAGCCTGACGCATTGTATGTTTCTATAAACCACGAATATGTTACATTTGTATGTTTCATATGGATCACTTGATGAGAAGCAACATTGTGCATCACTTTTCTTGGACTTGTCTAAAGCTTTTGATGCTGTTGATCACAGTGTTTTACAACTCAGACTGCTCAGCTCGGGACTCTCTAAACAAGCAGTTGTTTGGTTCTCCAATTATCTTAGTGACAGATCCCAGTGCATTAAGAGTGAAGATCTATGCTCAGATACTGTTTCCAAGGGTGTGCCACAGGGCTCTGTATTAGGTCCACTTTTATTTACTATTTATAGAAATAATCCGGGTCACAGTGTGTCAGAACCTGGTGCAAATTTTCATTTTTATGCTGATGACACAGTGATTTATTGTTGTGCGTCAACTCTTGCACAGGCCATTGAATCTTTGCAAAATGTTTCTAATGTGGTTCAACATACCTTACTGGAGTTGAAACTTTCGTTCTCAACGCAGACAAGTCGAAACTCATGCTGTTCAGCAATGCCAGAAATGGGCCACTAAATGTTCCTTCAGTGGTCACTCTTGATGGTAACATCATAGAGGTTGTAAATTGATATAAATTCCTGGGCATCTTGATCGATGACTCCCTCACGTTTAAGTCACATGTGATGTGCCTGGTGAAGAAGCTGAGGTTAAAGTTGGGGTTTTATTTTCGCAATAAGATGTGTTTTTCTTTTAATGTGAAAAAGCGTCTTGTTGCTGCCACCTTGTTACCTGTACTGGACTATGGTGATTTGTTATATATGCATGCCTCTACACAATGTCTTCAGCAGGTTGATGCAGTCTACCCTGCCTCCTTGAGGTTCATTACGACCTGCAAACCCCTCAGTCACCACTGTGAGTTGTACTCTAGGGTAGGATGGTGTGCGCTGGCCACGCGTAGGATGTGCCATTGGTACATGTTCATTTATAAGGCTATTCTTGGTCTGCTCCCACATTATCTGTGTATACTTATTGTGCAGAAAGTTGGGCAGTACTTTTTGTGTTCTCAAGACCTCTTCCTGCTTAATGTGCCATTTGCACGCACTGATCATGGTAAAAGGGCTTTCAAGCATTCTGCTCCTTTGTCATGGAACACACTGCAGAATGTGTTAAAACTTCATAATCTTATTACTTTGACTGCTTTTGAATCTAAATTGAAAGAAATAAAGTCTGAATCTTTACACTGTTAATGTTTTGATGCATCAGTGCTTGATGATGTGTATTCTTGAGACTGGTTTTATGTTTAATTCCCTGTATTGTTGTTTTTGTTGTTCTGTCTGGAACTGCATTTATTGTTTTTTGTTGCTGCCTGTCTTGGCCAGGTCTCCCTCGCAAAAGAGACTTTTAATCTCAATGGGACTTCACCTGGTTAAATAAAGGTTAATAAAAAAATAAAAAAATATAAAATTCAGTAGCAGTAACTCCCAGAAAAACAAACAAACAAACACCGTGGCGACCAAGAAGCAGAAAACGCACTTCTGGACGGACAAGGAAACTACAGTCATGCTCCGACAGCTAAAGGAGCCAAACATTCTGAAGTTTATGGATGGAAGGAAAACGCGAAACATAGATTTATTTCAAAAAGTTTCTGAGCAAGAACCGGATACACACTATATTAAAAAGGACACAGTGCTGCCTATCGAGGTGGAGTCAGACGTACTGGGTCAGAAATTCGATTTTCTCTTCTGCATGTTTACGCGGATGAGCTATGAGCTTAGCTTGACTACTGCATGCATGTAAACGTACTGACTGTGTAGCTCCTGCCATGTTGATGCAGAGGGTACTGTCTGTAGCTCTGGTTGAGGTTGAGAGGCAGATAAACAGAGATCTGTGTGGATTAGGGCATTAACAGAAAAGTCAATTTGTCGTCAGTGGCACAAGTCGACACCCCCCGGGACAAGTCCCCCCCCAGTCCACAAGTCGTGTGTTTTTTCCCTCTCTGTGTGCTTGTGTATGGAATGCAATCGCTGCCTCTGATCGGCTTACACTGATACTTCATCCTTGAAGTGAACTTACTCGGGCGTACTATAAGCGGAGCAGACTCCGCGAGGAATGTCCGCAGTCATTCGGGCGTTAATAGTCAAGCGCACTTCCGCGCTGTAGTTTCCTGTAAAAATGTCCGTGAAAAATCCCCGCGATGTGAAAAATACATGCCGAGCAGTCACTGGTGCGCGGAGCGGAGTCTGCGCGGTCGTAAAATTTGAGCTTTGCGCACACAGGGCTTTGAACGTCCGCTTTGAGTCTGTGTGGACCTCCGCAAACACTTTCTGTGTGATGGTAACTAAGAAGGAGTATCTAAGTTTGCTGCAGGGAGACAGACTGATCACATTTAAACTCAGTCAATAATCAGATGTGTGTTTCTCTCCCTCTGCCTCCTCTTTATGTCAGTAATTCTCTCTCTCTGTACCTCTTCATATTTCCTGCTGCCCTTTCCTTTCTCTCCTTCTCTGAAGTTCTTGTTGAGATAAACTTGTGACAGCAAAAGACACACAGTCAGAACTGTCAGCACTCTTCTTCAGAGTGTGTGTGTGTGTGTGCGTGTGCGTGTGTGTGTGTGTGTGTGTGTGTGTGTGTGACAGCATGGTTCTGCTTCAAAGCCCATTTTGAGTCAATGGGTGTGTTATGACAGATTTTTGTCAACCCCCTGTGGTGGTACGAGACTCTCTGAGTGTGTGTGCATCTGTCTTTCCTGTGTGTGTGTGAGTGTGTGTGTGTGTGTGTGTGTGTGTGTGTGTGTGTGTGTGTGTGAGTGTGGTAGCTGACTCAGTTCCTCGGGGTAGATCCCTGAAGCTCAGCTGTCAAACTCTGTTTTTCTTTGCCAGTCTTTTGTCTCCTCTCTTTTCTCTCCTACTGTACGTCTGTTTCTTTGTTTCTGTTTCCTGCTCCACTCAACCCTTCCTACAGTCGGAGGGACGATGTCATCACTAACTTTAAGACTGGACAGATTACAGCATGGCCACACTCTGAGGCACCTGGACTTTGCATTTTCTCATTATCTCTGAGGTCTGAGGGCAGTTTCTTTATTTTTCTATTTCACCTTCTATTTATCGGACCTGTCTATGACATGAAACCATGTTTTTAATTCTGAAGTTGAGGAAAAATCTCAGCTCTGTTGTTAGTCATGAGGCGAGCGTTTTGTAGAGCAATAAATAATAATTTTCAGGCAGTAAGACTTGCTGTTTTTAGTAAAGATGATTTCTGGAAAAGTTGCGGCTCCTCCACACTGGTGTCAGCGAGGTGTCAGTGACGCTATATTAGGATCTCTTCAGCCCTAGAGTGGTCTCCTCTGGTCTGAATCAGGGACTCATGTTGTTCCAAAGTTGTATAATTGCCTAGAGTTGGTTGGTGTTCTCACGGCAGCATTTACAAGAGGACCAGATCAAATGCCTTGTGTGAGAAAGCTGCTCTTGATTGGTCAGAATTTCCATGTGGGAAAAATCCAGGAAGTAAAGCAAACGTTGAAGAAGAGTACACTTGCAAGATAAATGTGACACTTTCTAATGTCACAATGGAGGGACAACTACGCAGGTTGATTTTAGCGCTGCTCATCGTGGACTATATTGCTGTCATTGTTCATTTTAGTCAAAGCATACAGTTTGAAAACGAGGCAAACGCGGCTCCAACTAGAAAACAATGTTTTGATGCATTGGATGTGCTGAATGTGCATATTAAGGCAGTACAGGAGGAGGTGCACATTAATAATCCTCCAGGACTGTAACATTATAATAATAATAATAATAATACATTTTATTTGTATAGCGCTTTTCAAAACACTCAGAGACACTTTACAAAAAGAGAAAAAACAAGATAAAAACAACATAAGAGCAGCAAAACACAGTTACGAGAAGGAATCTGGATTGAATGCAAGCCTGAACAGGTGGGTTCTGACCAAAGAGTTTAAGTCTGTGCAGTTACGGATGTTTTGGGGGAGAGAGTTCCAGACTGAGGGGCAGCAGTGGAGGCCATATCGGTGGATGATGTTACCAAGCGGGAGGATGTAGAGGATGAAAAGGAGAGGACCAAGCACAGAACCCTGGGGGACACCTTGGGACAGAGCGGTAGAGGAGGTGCAGTTATTGATATGGATGGATATAAACATGCTCATGTTTAACCCAAACAATGTGTCATGTGACTGCAGTTGATTCACATCCAGGTCAGAACACCTTCTCACCACAAACCAACCGCACCAGAGTTCCTTTGGAACCGGACTGAGACCACCTCTTCAAGAAGGTCTCGGGCCGGTTGTTTTGGTGTGTTCACACCTGCACAAACGAACCGAACAGGGCAGGTGTGAACACACACTAACGCTCAATAAAACAGGTTTTCAGCGATTGTAAATTACCACAGCTGTGACAGGTCCTTGGGCATACAGTTATAAATGTGCATATTAGGCTGATTGGTCCAGTAGTTTGTGGACAGACAGATACAGACACTCATGCACAAACACACACAATCAAATGTATGGCTCCCTCCAGGCCCAGGTCTGGTGGAGATAATAAAATAACAGATGAATGTATAATAAATGTCTAAAATGAAGTTTTGTGACATCATTATTGGAGCAGGAGTGATGTGTGTCACTTTCACCACAGAGGCGCTGAGATAAATTGGGTCTGAATAATGACTTCATATTAATTGTGCAAATGAAAAATGAGCTAATGAGCTTTCATTCAAACCAAATATTAATTATATATAAAAAGACACAAACAAAAATCACACTGTTCATGGTGCATGTGAGCGTTTAATGTTTCAGTTTGTTTTGTCTGCGGTGCTGAAAACAGTTTGTGTCTCGCAGCAGGCAGAGAGCAACATTACTCGCTGCATTTCCACAGTGTGTCCTTGCGCTGGCCTCGGCTTTGGCAGTGCTTACACCTCCTGCGACCCGTGGTGGCTCTGGAGCCGGGGCCTGCTGCATGGACGTGAGTGATAGGCAGAGGAAGCTGACCTGCAGGTGCCCGGGCAGGAGCTGTGCACAGAGGCTTGCCACAGAGCTCAGCAGTCAGCTCGGCCATGAAAGCTTTGTGTGTGTCAGGGGTTGTGTTTGCTGGGCCAGACAGAACTCCTTCTGAAGGATGAAGCTGTTGGTTTGTGGCAGCGTCCAGAAAATGATTTTAAAAACAACAACCTCTGTACCAGCTCGAGTTTGTGCAGAGTGAGGCCCTGCTCAGACGGAGCGTGTTTCAGCAGTCTGGAGACTTTTTGAAGCACAGCTACGTTCATGAAATGACTTCAGAGATGGTTGAAAAATCTTTTTAGTGCAGCAGATGGATTTTTAAAATTTAAGTTAAGTTTAAGTACCAACAGGTGAGTGCAGGTATAAAGTAAAAAGACAGCATTAGATTCAGTGACAGGTATAAAGATTCTTAACTTTCACACACAAGAGCTCGACTCATTTTGACAACTGTGTGGTACATGGTAAATAACTGTAGAAATTACACACACGTCTAACAGTGTATGCATCTACAGCCATCATGGCGTCACCGCAAGTCTGAGTGCTTTTTGTACAATAAAAGTTTGAAAAAAGAGAGAGCAGCAGGAACAGCTGGAGAAGAACAGTGGAACTGGTTTAAAAGGTAGAAGACTCGTCTACTTCAGTATAGTTTGACATTTTAGGGGTAAAAACAACCTCATAGTGTCAAACTGTTACTGAGTTAATAAACTTGTTTTTGGTCTGTGTGAGTCACTGAATCCAAGCGTATATCATCACTGGTTTGTCTTGGCTTTTAAAAGTAAACATCTGTCTGATCCTACAGCAGCGTACAGTAACTGATGGCACAGATTGGGAGCTGGTGGTGGATCAAGAGGTGATTCTACCTGAAAAGAAAAGTCTGGAGAAGCTCATGTAACACACAGTAGATATAACCATAAACTAGTTTTTTGGGCGGACTGTGAACAAAATTCAATCTGTGAACTACAAACATGAACTAGTTTATTCTGATGTGTGTGAACTAAACTTTGAGCTCTTGTGAAGAGTGAGTGGCACAGCACAGATCACAGGACAGGCCATGTCCAGAGGGGACGTCTCTGTCACACAGTCCACTGTGTGGCCATTCTTTGACTGAGCCAAGACAAACAGCTTGAATCCTCACTTTGTTGGTTTCTGCTTTCATGTTCTGGGTCATTCACCAGCTTTCATCCACAGCCAGGTCTCTGAGGGGATGATTAAATGACTTGAATGCATTCTTGATGCTGTCCATCAGGGGCTTGAGTCCGGTCTGTCATGGTGGGATGTGTCTCTTTTTTCTGTAATTATGGTCTTCCTCATCAGGGGCGTGGCGATGAAGGTTCCAAGATGTTGTTCTGTCTCTGCCCCTACATGATCTGTGATGGAAGAGCCAATGATAGAAGGTGGTTCTGCCTCCAGTAATCAGCGGTACGGATCAGTGTTCATGGAGAAATGTCCCACGTTCGAGTCCGTCCATTTGTCCCTCTGTCTCTGTGATATCTGTGCAGCACCCATGGTTTGTTTGACACCCTGTTTGTACTGATGGTACAGGGACTGAAAGTTTAAAGAGGTGGAGGAGTGTATATGTGGAGGTGGACACAGGCCTGCTGTCGGGGGTCGGGGTCAAAGGTTACAGCAGACCAGCACGTTCACTTCCTGGCTTTTATCAAGTCAACACGTTTGAGGCAGGTCTACATACCTGTAGTGATTTCATCCTCCTTGTGTAACTATGGCGATGGTTAATGCTCCCGGCTGGTGCTGCTCTAATATGTTGCTGCTTTTGCTTTGCAGTGACTCTCAATCTGTTTTCCGCTGCCTTGACCGCCCACTACTCATGTTACTTTTATTAATAGCAAAGAAGAAGAAATCTCTGGTCTCAGTTACCATCTACGTAGTATTTTCTGTAACTAAGCAACCAACTGCAGAGGGGACAATCTGCTTAAAATGTATAAGTGTGGATGTGGCCTGAGTTCATTGAGAGAAGCGTCTCACATCTCTCCTCCATTCTTCCTCTGGATCCTCCACACAACAGTTCACACCTCAGAGGAATGTGGGGGAGGTGTGACGGAGCGCTCTCTCCGGTTTCACTTTAATTCTTCACTCCACACTTGAACAGAGGTTTCCAGTATTTTACATTGAAACATTTCTATGAAAGGGAGGAGCCTCACCTACTCAGAGCAATGTGACGAAATAGTCATGGAGCTTCGGAGACTGACTCCAAGTTGCAGGCTGCAGTAACTTGAATCCAGCCAACACAAATCCCAGCTCCACAGGAACAGACGGGTCAGCAAACTTTCTGTTGCTGCCTTTACGCAGGTTAGACCCAACACTGGCAGAAGGTTTGCGCTGGCAGATTTCGAGCTGCTACAACCACTGACCAAAGGTCCGTCTCCAGAGCTGCTGCCTGATCAGGTGAAGCAGTCAACAGCGGCGGGGAGCAAGGTGGAGGGAGTGTGGTGTGGCTAGCAGCTAATTCTTGTCTCATCTGTGGTCTGATAAACAGACAGAGGACGGTCTGACTGAGTGAGCGCTGTGCAACTAAACAGTGGAATAAGATGAAATAAATCAATGTACAGAAACACTGAGTGACTGAATGAAGCCTGTGGTCGTCTGGTGGGAGGGGCTTAGGTCAGAAAGTGGAGAGCTGCAGATTTCTATCCACCACAGCTTTAATGTTTTCCCACTGCAGAAAACATAAAAAATGAATCTATGCACATAACTCTGAACTTTAAGCTCATTTATTAGCAACGAATCTCCAGACTGCTGAACTCTGAGCACAGTTTCATCATTTTAACTCAAATAGAAGTTCTGAATCGTATATTTGCAGAACTCTGAGCACAAATCGTATCATTCAGCAGACACTGTTCACCTGGAAAACACTGGCCACCTGCAACACCAGTGGGTGTCACTCATGTCTCACCTGTTCAAACTCTGCTGGCAAAACAGGCGAATCATGTGTCAGAGCATGACAGAGGTGTCAGGTGACCCCCACTGTGCTGGAGGGAAAATGGAGCAGCACAGAGAACAGAGATTAAGGCCTGCAGTCAGTTCAGTCAGATCAACATTTCACTGTGTTTATTACAGTAACAAATAAATACTGCTCGGTCGTTCTACCTGTGCACTGATGTCATCATGACATCACCAGACAGACTGCGCAAACATTTGGTACAGTGCCGACAGCACAAGTGATTGTGAATCAGTTTCAGCTGCTTTGGGTCAAATCAAAGAGACAACAGGAAATGCTAGTGTCCTTGGCACTACTGGTAGCATGAGGCAGCCCAATCAGGTTATACCGGATACCAGGAGACCGGCCGTTACACCAGGAGAGCTGGACAGGGCCGTAGAAGGGCATCAACCCAGCAGCAGGACCGCTATCTGCTCCTTTGTGTGAGGAGGAACAGGAGGAGCACTGCCAGAGCCCTACAACATGACCTCCAGCAGGCTACTGGTGTGCATGTTTCTGACCACACTGTCAGACTCCATGAGGGTGGCATGAGGGCCCCACGTCCTCTAGTGGGACCTGTGCTCACAGCCCAGCACCGTGCAGCTCCATCATTCACCAGAGAACACCAGAACTGGCAGGTCCAGTCTAGTCCATTTCATTTATATAGCACATTTCAAAAACACAGCAAAGTGCTGCACAAAATTACACATAAGCATATACAGAAATACACATACAAAATATACCGTTCATAGATGCATAAGTGATACAGACAGTACAGCAAGCTCAAGGGATAAAAGACACAGAGACAGGTTTGTCTACTCGTCAACCAGAATCAAGAGCCAAGGAAAACAAGTGGGTCTTGAGGTGGGATTCTACAGTGGGGGCCATTTTGACATGGGTAGTCAGGCCAGTCATTCCATAGCCTAGGGGCAGCTACCGAGAAGGCGTGTTCATCTCTCCTTTTCAAACGGCAAGTCGTTGGAAGAAACCAGGCTAGCACCACTTAATTCAAAGACAACAACTTCCATTTTACTTTCATTTATATTAAGGAAGTTTAGCGTCATCCATGCCTTAATGTCTTTGAGACACTCAAACAGGGGCGTCAGGGAGCAGTTGTTGAGCCTTTTGACGGGCAAGTAAATTTGGGAGGTCCACCACTGGTGCCCTGTTCTCTTCACAGATGAGAGCGGGTTCACACTGAGCACATGTGACAGGCGTGAAGGAGTCTGGAGATGCCGTGGTGAACGTTATGCTTGTTTCAGCTTCGCTTTTGGGGAGACTACAGTCTCTAATGTGGATGTAGTCACTGACACCGCTAACATGATGTTAAACAAGTTTAATGTTTAGTGTTTTCATAGTTAAAGCAGGTAAATCCTGAGCGCTTGACACAGCTGAGGCTGATGGGACGTCATTAGTTCTGCAGGTGTTTGGCGCTGGATGAAAAGTCAGCTGATCACCAGAGCTGTTATAATCCATCCTGAGTGCAACATGAACGTCTGAACCAAATCTCATCAGAGTCAGTACAACAGCTGTCGAGACGTCTCACTGAAAACCACTTTTATTTTGCAGCGGCAGAATAACTTCATCAGTAGCAGCAGTGTGAGAGTCAGGCGGGCAAAGTGCAGCTGGGATAAAGGCAGGAAGTTATTATTAAAATCATGTGGATGGATGAACCGTGTGTGTGTGTGTGTGTGTGTGTGTGTGTGTGTGTGTGTGTGTGTGTGTGTGTCAGAGTGTGTGCTTTAGCTGGACAACTCAGCATTAAATCTCATTAGGAAGTGAGGATGAGAGCGAGCTGGTCCACCGCCTGAGGACACACACACACACACACACACACACACACACAGAGTGTTAATTTACTCATCCACCACAGCTAAAAACTTCAACACACACACACACACAGACACACACACCCTGGTGTTCAGATGCTGCGGGTCCATTTGGAGTGGAACATCCCACAAATGAGGGGTGTGTCCGTTTCCATGGCGATGAATAATAAAGGGCTTTGGCCCAGAATCAATTCAGATATATATTGCTGAATGTCATCGGCTTGGACCAACAACAAGGCCAGAGGAGCATTTTAAGGTGAAGGTTTCTTTTTCCTGTTTTGATTTTTCTCTGTTTTTCTTCTTTACTTAACTTTTCTTCCTCCATCAGGATGTTTCTCTCCATCCTCCTCCTCCTCCTTCCTCTCTGCAGTTTGTCTCCATCGTGGCCTTCGTTTCCTCTGTTTGTCTGGTCTGAAAACCAGCGTCTATCTTTTGTGTCTGCTTCACAAAAAAAATAGCATCTAATAGCCGAACACAGCAGAGGAAGCTCACAGAGTTTAAAGAAAGAAAAAGTCAAACTGATAATAAATTAGCCAGCAGCTGAGTGTGCATCATGAATCCATTTTTATTTGTTGTCTTGGTTTGACGCCAGGACTCTCAGCTCCTACACGTCGTCTGTGTCTGTGATAATAAAGTCACATCCTGTGCCAAGACTAAGGAGTTATCTCTGGTCAGGCTCCAGTAAAAACATCAAAATAAGACGGAGAGGCTTTCAGAACAACTTGACCTGTGATCGACTGCTGTTTGAGTAAAGACTCCTGATTTAGGTGAGACAGTATTTTAACACTGCGACCTGGACACAACATCTGAGTGTTAGTGGAGACACTCAGCTGTGGTGGAACCTGTTTGCCTGACAGAAATATCTCGCTGTACATGAAGCAGTCCAACTGAGGTGGAACGTTTTAATCTGGTGGATGGCAAGAAGTCTGAAGTGAAAACTAGTTTTGACAACTGATCTAATCTGTTCAGTCAAATTCTGAGGAGCTGTCAAAACTCTTATCAAGGTTCAGCTGGTCAAATGGCTGGCGGCTGGTTTTAAAGCACGTCACCTGTTTCAGCAGCCAATCAGCTTGTAGTGAAGTCAGCTGGTCAAGTCAAAATGACCACAGACGGCGTGTTGGCTTGCTGCAGCAGGTGCTCCGTCCCCACAGAGCCCTCTGTTTCTGTCCTCACGGTGTGCCGGTGTCAGACGGTGGGTCGCTGCTGCTGCTGGCTGTATGTGCTTATGCCCCGCCCACACACACATACACACACTCTCATTGACTGATGAATTGGTGCTGGTTATTTAAGGTTAAGGTTAGACTTTATTGTCCCTGGAGGGAAATTTGTCTTGGACAACAATGTCACAGCAGCTATATTATTGTGGCGTATTGATTATGAATACAGTCCATCTGATGCTGGTTTTGTTTCATCACTGTAGCCAGTATCTCACTATCACTATCCTCATTCAGATTTTAAGTAAATGAGTTGTTCTGTCTGATATCAAACAACCCTGGGCAGCATATACAGTGAAAAGAAAATAGGTCCCAAAATGGAGCCCTGAGGGACGCCACAAGCAAACAGGGCAGCAGATGGAAAATATTTGCCACGGTCAGACATGTATAAAGTCCAGCTCAGGGGCCAATAGTGGCCTGCTGAATGATTTTAAATAGCCTGCATCTTGTCTTGAAAAATCAACGGTATGTGACCCACCATCAATCAATCAATCAATCAATCAATCAATCAATCAATCAATTTTATTTATAAAGCCCAATATCACAAATCACAATTTGCCTCACAGGGCTTTACAGCATATGACATCCCTCTGTCCTTCGGACCCTCACAGCTGATCAGGAAAAACCCTTTAACAGGGAAAAAACAGTAGAAACCTCAAGACATATCGCTTTGCACTCTGATGTGTCAGGTATGACTGGAACCATTTGAGGGCTGAACCTTTAATGCACCTGTGTACCTCACATTCAGCCTTTATCCCTGTGAGAAACATGCATTATGTGATAGTCTGTCAGGTTTATGTTCATGTGTTTGTGTCCACATCCTGTCTTATTTTGAAATGTGTTTCTTTTACTTCCTGAGTGTTCCCGCCTCTGTTGATCACCTCATGGGTTTCACCTGTGTCTTGTTCCTCTCACCTGTGTGTAGTCAGTTATCAGTGCCTAGTGTTTCCCACATTCATGCTCATTGTTGCTTTAGTGTGTTCTTCCTCTCCAGTCTATATCTCGTGTTTGATTCTCTGGTTTTTGACTCGGCTTGGATTTATGAACTTTGCTTTTTGTGTGATTCCCTAAACAGATTTTCGCCTTCACATCTTTGACCTCTGACCTACTGAGTAATGATTTGGATTTGATAAACTCTTCGTGTTTTTCTTTGCAGCCGAGTCCTAGTTTTGTACTAAATCATGGTAAGTTCTACCTTTATTGTTAACTGAGGGTTTGTATAATTCCTGGTTGCTGCTAGAGTCCATGCCTTTACACTTTGATGCACTGAGTCCACCTTTGCTCATCACCTTTAGGAAACACTTTGAGTCCGATCGATATCTAAGAATTTTTTCTAAACTACCTGAATTCGGGTAAAACATCTAAACCTTTGAGGAACTTAAGCAGGAAGAGAATCACAACCCAGGTAGAACGTTTTGACGCTGATTAAAGTTCAGTACCTGGTTAGTAAAGACCTGGACCTGAAGGACCGTGTGTGTGACACAGTGAAGCCTGTTGGACATTTTGTCCTTCACCTGTCTCTAGGTTAAGGTTACTGTTGTCTCACAACTTTGTCCTTATGTGCTCCACTTATTTTCTTAATGTGTTCTGCACGACTGTATTGCTGTTAATAACATTTTATTATTTTTCCATATTTTACACTGAGGCTTTTATTTTGTTGTTTTACGAGAGCTCGTCTTCCTCTCTCTGTTCTTATGAATAACATATGGAACAGATAATAAATAACTTCAGTTCATATAATCTCACATGCAGCTTTAATAGGACGCCATCAATCTGTGTTTTATCTGCTAATAAAGCTGAACTTTTGTTCCTGTGTAATAAACTGAAGAAAAACCACCTTTAGATTGTTTTAGTTCACGGACAGTTTTTATACGCTGTACTACTGCTATTAAATAATAATAATAATGAAGTTTATGATAATTATAATAACCATACTGGCAGAGTCAAAGCAACAAAATGGAGACAGCACTGGAGAAGATAAAAACAAAGTATACACACGTACATACTGGAGAACAACTTTTTACTTTTCGCACAGTTTTTGCAAAGTGCCAGCAAACAGTTTATTTTGGTGTTTCTCTAAGGACGACCCAGTGTCACTCCGAAGTCACTGAAAACCATCACTTGGTCAGTGACTTCCAGCATCAGACGCCCATGGAAAAACCATCCTTTCACGTCGGCATGATACATGGCCCATTGCTGTTATTGTTTAACAGCGTCAGGCCGTGTCAGCAGGACAGGACAAAAATTAAGGTGGCAAAAGTTCTTTTTTCTGAAAACCAATCACATGCTTTTGTTGTTGAAGGAAACAAACATCAGTTGGCGGTGTTGTACAGATGTAGTGCTTTTATTTTGAAAGAGACTGTATGCAAACTGTACATTTCCTGTGAAAACAGAAGTGTATTTTGAAAACAGACAATGCATGTAACAGGCTGAAGTTGACACGGCGTCCCAGAACGTCAACAACCAACACACCCAGGGTACCTTGGACGTCATATGTGGACGTGGAAAGTCCATGACCAAACGTGGACATGTGACGAGGTCGCAGTGAGGACGGGTTGCCACAGACGCTCTGCTCGTAGCAGCATGGATTAAAAAAAATGTACCTCCTGATTTACATAGATCTCTGTGACAATGTGAGTCCATGGGAATAAGTCTTTTGGGCCCCATGGCATCACATGATGGACCCGAATGGTGTAATCCACTTTTGACTGTGGTGCTGTAACCTTCTCTCCAAAGTGTCAGCAGAGACAGTTTATTTCGGCATCTGTTGTTTTCTGTGTTGTCCTCCATAGAGCTCTGCTAGTAGCAGCATAGATTCTGCTCAACTCTTCTGTTCGTCTGGATCTGATGATGAGGGATTCAAAAGACCTCTGTAGAAATCCAGTTGGAATCACTCTTAAACCACCTCCAAATGTAGTTTGGGTGGGATTTGCAAAAAATGCATTTCATGTGGTTATATGCTGTCTTTCAAAAATCAGTCTGGACAAACTAAAAATGATTTGGATAGGCAGCCTGAACAAGGCCTGACTTACAGCTTACATTTACACTGATTTCACTGTGCAACAAAAGCATGTGGTTCAGTTTAGAGAAAAAAAGTCATGGTTTGGCTCAACATTCACCCGGGGACACAAACACTGGCCTCCCGGGTGAAAGACCAGGGTTTGTTTGACCCATCCACCTCTCCACCTGTGTTCTATATGGACTTAGCAGCATTGCAGTGTGCTTCTGTGCACTGCATAACACTGGTAAAGGTGCCTTTGTGTGTCAGTGTGTTACACAGCCATCCACTGACATATCGTTAGTATTTGAGAACTTCGGGTGTTGGCCTCTCTGCTGACAAGTGCTGCCTGGTGCATATCATACCAGCGTGAAAGGTGCCTTTGTGTGTTAGTATCTAACCCCGAGTTCAGTGACAAATCAGCTGTGTTTGACAAGTGACAACAACCACGAAGTCAGCTTCATACTTCATCACTTTAGAAACGTTGATATCAAACCTATGAAACATACAAATGTATCCATGGTTTGCAGAATCAGACCTGAAAAGGTTCGAAAGTCTAAAACCTCCCTATCAACCACCCTGAACACCCTAGCGACCATTCAGACGGCACAAAGAAAATGTATGAATATGTTTTTCGATGCAGACGCTGTTTGTTTTGTCTTATTATTTCAGACCCAGCCCGCCTCACCTGTCCTCTGATGACCCACCTGACCGGCTCCTCCCACTTGCTCACCTGCTGCCCAGTCCCTGACCACTCTCTGTGTAAACACACCTCCACTACTCATTCACTCGTCTTTCTGCATTGAGCTTTCCAGTTTTCCCTGTACCTACCTGTCTTTGTTTTGTCTTCCTGGTTTTGACCTTACCTGATCCATGGATTAAAGATTCTGGATGGACTCTTGATTTGCTGTCTCCAGTTGTACTTTGGGTTTTAGTCTGTTCTGATCCAGCTGCCGTTTCAGGTGCAGTGTTCTGGCCTCTGATAAGCCTTCAAACTCTTCGATCTTAACCTCAAAGCGGCCTTCACAGATCGTATTTCACCGTCTCCGGGGAGTGTGGTGCAGCACTCCTTCGTGTTGCTTGATTTAGGCCTGGATCGTATCTTCAGCTGTTAAACAAGTGATCTTTATGTTACTGACTGCTGTCCATCTAGCTGTTTTAGTGTGTAACAACTTGACTAATTGAGTAGCTGTAGTACCCACACACTGTACAAATACATAGATATACTTTATATACATTCAAACCCCCAAAAGCCTTTCAACATAGAGATTTAAATAGTGAGAAAAGGTTGATTGAATTATATTCAGATTCCTAGAGTGAGTAGAATTAAAGTGAATGAGAGTAAATGACCTTGACTGAACTTATTCAGCTCATAAAGGAATGTCATCAGTACTATCACTCCGGAGATAAAGCAGAGAGAACACACAGACAGATTTCTGTTCGGTGTTGGTGGTTTGATATTGATCGGCTCTCCTCTCTGTGTTTGATGAAGGATTTATGGCGGAGCAGAGCAGACAGGCAGGATGGAGTTGTTTTAGAGCTTTATTTAACAAGGTTAGTCCCTGAGGAGTGGAAGTCACAGAGAGGAGAGCGACAGAGAGAGGTCGGCCAACCAAAGGTCAGAGGTGGTCACGTAGCGTCGAACGTCTCAACTTGATTCAGGCGAGGCTGCGGAGGATCTGACTCTGTTTAAATGAGTTCAATGTGCTTCTGCTCAGTCGATCCCACAGTTTGACTTCCTGATGCTGCAAAAACCAACAAAGAACATTCACTGTCTTCTTTGATCCACACTGAAAAACATATTCATACATTTTCTCTGTGCTTTATGAATGGTTGCTAGGGTGTTCAGGGTGGTTGTTAGGGAGTTTTTAGAATTTATAAACTTTTTTTCAGGTCTAATACATGAAACCATGGATACATTTCATAGGTTTGATACCAACGAGCTGGCTTTGCGGTCACTGGCATTCTGAACTCGTCAAACACTGCTGCTCTGTCAGTGATCTCAGGGTTAGATACTAAAACACAAAGGTACCTTTCACAGTGGTGTAATACACACCAGTCAGCAGCTTGTCAGTGCAGAGGCCTCCAACCGAAGCTGTCAAATAGCGGCACTATGTCAGTGGATGGTCACATATTATAATGATGCACAAAAGTAGCACGCACAGACACAGTTTGAAACGCTGCTGGTTACAAAGTAAAATAAGGAGCTGGAAAGTCCATCACACCTGGGAGCCCGGTGTTCGCGTCTCGGATGAATGTTTGAGCCAAACCATGATGGGGTTTTTTTCTAAACTTAACCACGTGCCTTTGCCTAAACAAGGTGTTTAAGCGGCTGCTTTATAAGTACGAAACATGGGTGTTTTGTAACGACCTATCACCACACTTCCTGCTTCTGTATACTCCTGTCAGTGCACTGGTCACGTGATCACAGCCTTCCAAAATACTTGGGTTCAACATGATTTACGGGTGCATTACTTTTCGTAAGAGAGCGTACAAACAGAGAAGTCTGTTTCATGCCACTTTCCTCTTCCAAATTATTTCCTCTGTCATGATTACGACGGCCACTAGAGGCGGCGACCTCTAGTGGCCGTCGTAATCATGACAAGGGAAAAGGAGGAATTCAGGTGACATAGTATAAAGAGCGATAATGTTCATGTACAGAGCAGATTGGGATGGATGGATCAAATAAACACAGGACTTTAACCCAGGAGACTACTGTTTGTGTCCTGTAAGAAACCATATGTCAGTGTTGAGTTATTTTAAGTCCTGATGTTAATAAACAGACTTATTTTAACCCAAACCACAATATTATTATTTTCTAAACCTAACCAAGTGGTTTTGGTGCAACTGTGACTGTTTCACAGTGATAACAACACGTACACAACACACAAGCTTCTCTGACATTAATGTATAAAGAAACACTTCTGTGGGTCGTGTACAGGTGGATTTATACTTATGTGTATATGTGCAGAGCCTGCGCCATGCTGAGCATTTATACTTGCCTGGTGGTGTATCTGTGTCACTGCAGTTACACCTCCAAAACACTAGTCAGCATCAGGGCATCAATTTATTGTTTCTTATCCGTGAAATTAAAGTTTTGTTTCCACTGAGGAAAAAGGTTTCAGTTTACAAAAAAGGAGGTTGCCACAACGTGTAGTTCCATGTTCCATGTCAGGCTACGGTGTAGGCTCTGCGTCAACGCAGCGTCAGTACAGCGTTCAATGCAAAAGTATAAACCCTGCTTATTAAGAGGGAAGCAACAAACGAGTTCTGTGGTCTTAAGGGTTGGAGGACTTGTTGTTTGACAGCTGTAGTTACTCTTATTATTTAAAGAATATAAATAAGATCTAAATTATTTTCTGAGGTTTGTTTTTCTGACTCTCAACATTGGTCAGAAGAAAAACACAATATTTTTGTACAATCAATACAGTGTTTGCAGAGCTGTGGCTGCAGGGCTGCAGGTCCAGTCTCAAGTTGACTGTGAGCAGAGAGGTTATCAAGAAGGATTTTACAGCCTCATACGTTCTTCCTTTATTATATTTTAGAGTGGGCACTCGCAACTTCAGACTGAGGAGAGTTTGAGTCTCAGAGGGGAAAAAGTTTCTCCAGACTTCACATAGAGAGGAGAGAATGAATATGCATGAACGTAATTTCAGACCTGGATCCATGAAAATGTTCAGTGTGTGTCTGTTTGCAGAGAATGCAAATTACACGTATCGGCTCGGGACCATCGTACAGTTCTTCTCTTCATGGTGAAGCTTCAGTCGTTATATTAATCATGATAAGCTGATGAAATGAAGCAGCACAGCATCAGTTACACCACAAGATATATTATATTGTACCACACAGCAGATGAAACTGTGGAGCTGTGTGTCCAGTGTGTGTGAGTACATTAGTGAGCTGAAGGCCAGACCATAATGTAAGTTATATTATCGAGGTGTAACCACAGCAGACAGACTATATGAAGACAAACCTCGAACACAATGTCCAATAAAACCCCTCCCTACGTCTCCCTGCCCCTGCAAAACAAAGACGAGTTGAATCACACTCAATTGTCCCTCCAGGCTTCCTTACAGTCAAGATAGCAGTGAACGTAACAGAGTGGGGGATTTTATTCGTCTGGTATCGTGTCTAACTTTAATGGATCAAGACAGATCAGGTATGAAATTAATCTGCAGATATTCCGGTTCAAAATGAGACCAAACCTTTCTATGGGTGTCACTTTTTGTGCCACGATGAAGGACAGAATGTGTCCTGCAACAGGAGGTAAGGGCTCGTGCTTTTTGGCTGTGCCGCCTGCCGAAAATGTCTTTAGCTTTGTGATTATGTTGAGGAGGACCGGCCCTGACTGGCTGGTCCAGAGGAGTCAGCGGTCAGAGAAGGTATAAAACAGCCACTGAAAAAGGTTTTTCAGAAATTGTCACCACAGCCACCAGAGTGCCTTGAGGATACAGTCATACATGTGCACACAAATATTCAGCTGATTGGTCCAGTAGTTTGCAAGGTTAGCTGCAAACAGGAGCACGGTCTCACTCCGAAATCGTTAAAATCCAGCACTCGGTCAGTGACTTGCGGCGTCAGAAACCAAGGAAAAAAGGCGGCATTTAAAGTTGGCGTGATACATGGCCGGTTACTGTTATAGTTTAATGGCTCCCGGCAGTGTCACAGGGAAATGCGGCAGGACAAGGATGAAGGTTAAGGCGGCAAAAGTCCGAGTGGGGCAGGCAAGAGGGGAGTGGATGGTTCCAACAACCACCAATTTTCACCTGAGAGAGCGGGTTTGGCATCGGCAGGAAGAGATCCATATACTGTGTAAACTGGATATAAAGGAACGTGACTACATGAAAGGGTCGGATGAACGTGCAGGCAGAGAACTGAAACTCATGTTGGATGTCATCTACACAAAACAAAGAAAGGTGATTTTTTGACTATTTTGCATACAGTCGGATCGACGACTGAACCGACTGCTGTCTTGTTTTTGGCCAGATGAGTAAATGTGCTGGAGTATAACAGTTTTATATTTCAACTCTGTAAATGGATGCACTGCTGTCAGGCTAATGTTCTAGCTAACGTTAGCTAACTTTAGCTACTATTTTCTACCTGTTAGTTCAACTGTTCCCAGAGGTCTGGTGAAACACTGTCAGGCTAACGTTATTAACGTTAGCTAATTTTAGCTACTATTTAGGTCTACTGTTCCCAGAGGTCTGGTGAAATACCGTTAAAAATCTGAGTTGCGGTTAAAAACAGCGAATTTGTCAAAGCACATTGTAATTTCATCCAACTCAAATCAAAGGACTTATAGTGACCTTTTACCCAATTTAACTGATAAACAGTCGTAAACAAATCAGAGACATCTGTTCAGTGTTGGTTGGTCTTTGCCTCCAGCTGCCTGCCCTCCATCTGGACAGATCACCAATATACACCGATCAGCCAAAACATTGATCATCTTGTTACAATGCAATCTTCTGCTGGGAAACCTTTGGCGCTGGGATTCATGTGGACGCCACTTGACATGCTCCACCCACCAAAACACTGTCATGGATCAAGTACTCCCCTGATGGCAAGAGTATGTGCCGGTCCATGGTGGAGCCCCCTTGAGTCGGGCCTGCCTCTGACACGTCAAGCTATGGACACAGGACCTCTGGGGCGTCCAGGTGATGGCAGTGGATCCTCTGAATCCTGGGTTGTGAGCACATCCCACAGATGCTTGATCAGATTGGGATCAGGGGACTCTGGAGGCCAAATGGAGGCCTCGAGCTCCTTGTCACGTTCCTCGGGTCATTCCTGAGTGTTTTTTGTGGTGTGGCATGGGGCCTGATCCTGCTGGGGGGCACTGCTGCCTGTATTCGGTCCGTGCAAGGTTTGGGGCAGGGAAGGTTTCTGATTGGATAGGGGGCGGGGCGGATGTTACATGTTTACGTTACATGTTTGCTCACAGTCTGCACTGTGAGCATGCTGTGTGTAAATCTAACTGTACAGGTGTGTGTGCGTACTTAGTGTTTCCCTCGTATGTCCGTTACAAGTAGCATCACAGCTGGACGTGTCTAACACCTGGACTGCACTGTAACTTAACTTCACCGAGCGTCTCAGTCCTTTCATATAAATTCCTCTGGCAGCTGCAGCGTTTGTTGATGTTTGTGTCTGAGAGGAAGAAAATAAACAATGTGTGCTTTTGTATTCAGTGTGTGTGTGTGTGTGTGTGTGTGTGTGTAAGTGTGGGTGTGTGTCTCCAGGGAGGAAGCGTCACCTTTAGCACTTGTGGTGGAAGCTGACAAGTCATTAGCAGGACAAACACACACACACATAAATACAAATACACACACACGCTGCACACATAAACACACTTTTACCGCCAGCGAGGTCAAACGGGGTCACGTAGAGTGACACCATAATAAGTCTCTGTCAGTCTGATCAATGACTACACACACACACACACACACACACACATGCACACACGCACAGTGAAAATAAACACACACACAGTGAATACCAACAAATGGACACACACGGTGAATTCTAATTAGCCGGCGGGCTAAACGAGGCAGTGATCCCATTTACTGCTCACAATACCAACACTTTAACTCTCCCTCCTTCCTTCTCTCCTTCTCTCCTCTTTTTTCTTCGCATGTTAACAAGTTTGTTTTTTCCGCGCGCCGACTCATTTATCAGAGCGAGCGAGCGCAAACATGAATTAATCAACTTCTGTTTGTTTCAGCACAATTAGTGATCAAATCAATTTCTGCCTTCAAAGGGTGGAGGGAGGGAAGGGAGGAATGGAGGGAGGGAAGGGAGAAACGGAGGGAGGGAGGGAAGGGAGGAATGGAGGGAGGGAAGGGAGAAACGGAGGGAGGGAGGGAAGGGAGGAACGGAGGGAGGAAGAGGAAATGAAGGGGAGGAGAAATTAAAGGGAGGAAGATGAAAGGAAAGGAAACAGTGACAGATGGATGAGAAGAAGAGAAAGAAGAGAAAATATTTGTGAGATGTGATGATGTGAGTTCAGATGGAAGATGTATAAAAAGAAAGGAGGGGAGAAGGAGGGAGGAGGTGAAAATGAGGAGGCTGATTGAAGGAGGAAAGGAAGGACTGAAGAAGTAGGTGATGAGAGAAGGGAGGCAAAGACAGAAAGAGGGATGGTATGGCAGCTAAGTGGAGAGAAAGGCCAGGAGGGAAGGATGCAAGAGGAAGAAGGATGGATGGATGGAAAGATGGTGATGTAAAAAAGAAAGAAAGAAAAGAGGAAGAGAGGACGACAAGAAAGATACAAGAGGAGCAAAATGAAGGGAGAGAATGAGAAAAGGCCAGGAAACAAAAGAAGGAAGAGGAGAGACGATGTGCAAAAGATGACGGGGTGACTGAATGAAAGAGGGATGATGGGAAGGAGAAATTAATGGAAGGAAGGACAAAGGAAGGAAAACAGTGATGGAGGGATGAATGGAGGAGAAAATGCAAGAAAATATTTGCAAGTTGGAGTGAAGCGAGTTCGAGTGAAAGGATGCAAGAAGAGAAAGGATGGATGTAAAGGTTGAAAATGCAAAGAAAGGAAGAGAAAAGGAGGAAGGAGGCCAGAAGACAGATGCAAGGGGAGGAGAGAAAATAAAAAAGGAGGGAAGGAAGGAGGGTAAAAAAGAGAAAAGGCTGTGAAAGAAGGGAAGGAAAGTGTGACTGAAAGACAGAGGGATGATGGGAGGAGAAATAAAAGGAGGAAGGACAGAAGCAAAGGAAGGAAAACAGATGGAGGGATAAATGGAGGAGGAAGAAAAGTGAGAAAATATTACTTGCAAGATGAAATTAAGGAAAAAAATGATGGAGGAGGAAATAAGGGAATGAAGAAAGGATGCAGGAAGAGAAAGAATGGATGGAAAGATGGAAAATTCAAAGAAAAGACTTGAGAAGGTGGAGGGAGGCAAAAAGAAGGAGCAGGAAGAGACTGAATAAAATATTAGGAAGGAAGGAGGAGAGAGGGAGGAGGGAAGGAAGGAAGGATGTAAGAGGAGAAAGGATGAATGGAAAGATGGAAAGTGCAAAAAATAAAGAAAGGAGGAGGGAGACAAAAGAAAGATGCAAGAGGAGAAAGAATAAAATAGGAAGGATGGAAGGAGAGAAAATGAGAGAAGTAAAGACAGGAATACAAAGGATTGAGTAATGACCAGAGAGGAAAGGAGGAGAGGAAAGAACAGAGGAGGAGAAGGTCAAAGCAAAAGTAAAGAAAGAGCTGGAGAACAGAAGACAAATGAAGAAAAGGAGGATAAAAAGCAGAAGTAAGAATGAAAGATATAAGGAAAGGAAAGGTAGAAGGAGATGAAAGAAATAAAACGACGGGAAGATGAGGTCAGGGAGCAAAAGAGAGGAAGAATGAAGGAAGGAAGGAAGGAAGGAAGGAAGGAAGGAAGGAAGGAAGGAAGGAGAAGAACAACAACAAGGAGAGAACAACTGAAGGAGGAGAGATGGAGTTTGGAAAGTAGGAGAGAAGTGAAGGAAGGAAAACAGGATGAAGGTAAAGAAGGAGGAGAGAAGTGTGTGAAGAAAGGAAAGGGGAAAGGAAACTGGACTGCAGCTGGAGGAAGGACAAAGGGATGCGGTAAGGAGACGAAGAGAGGAGTGAGTGAGAAGGGAAGCAAAAGAGAAGGAGTGAAGGAAGTGAAGGAAAGGAAGGAGAGAAAGACGGAGAACGGAGAGGAAGATCAGAAAAAAAGGAGAGAAAGAAGGAATGGAAGGACAGGAAAAAAGTAAATTAAGTAGGGTTAGGGTAGAGAAGAAGAGAAGGAGATGAAGGAGAAGGAAAGGAGGCAAAACACAAGGAGAGAATGACTGAGCAAGGAAAGGAGGAGGAGATAGGCAGAAGGAGAGAAAGGGGAAGAAAGATGGAGGGATGTGGGAAGGAGATGAGGATAAGTGTAAATGAGAAGAAGGGAAGCAAAAGAGAGTGAGTGAAGGAGGTAGGAGAGGAAGATGGAAGGAGCAGAGGTGACATGAAAGGAACAGAGGAGGAGAAGAAAGGAAGGAGAGATGGCAGAGGAAGGCCTGAGGATATAGGAGATGAGAGAAGGAAGGAAAGAAGGGCAGAAAAAAAGAAAGGTGAGCCGCAAAGGAGAAAGGAAAGGAAAGGAAAGGAAAGGTACATGAGAAGGAAGGAGAAGAAAAAAACAGGAGAGAAGAGAAGGAAGAAGGGATTGAAGGACAGAAAAAAAGGAGATCGAGTAACAAAGGAGAAGAAGAAGGAGGGAAGGAGGCAAGGCATGGAAAAATGAACAAGGAGAGAAGGAGATAATAGAGGGAAAGAAAGGAGAGAAAAGGGAGAAAAGGAAGGAAAGAAAGACAGGAACAAACGAGACTGAATGTGAAGAAGAAGGAGAGAAGGAGGTGAAACACAGTGAGAGAACGAGTAAAGAAGGAAAGAAGGAAGAGATAGGAGGAGAGGGAGGAAAGGGAAAGGAAGCAAATAGGAAACAAAGACAGTGGAGGACTGGAGATGGAGGGAAGCAAAAGAAAGGAGTGAAGGAGGTAGGAGACAAGAATGGAAGGAACAGAAGTGGGATGGAGGGGAAGGTGGCAGAGGAAATAGGAGAGGAGAGAGGGAAGGAAAGAACTACAGAAAAAACAGAGGTGTCGGAGCAAAGTGGTAAAAGAAGGAGAGAAGAAGAAGAGAAACTGAATAAAGGAGAAAAAAGAAGGGAAAGAACAAGAGAAATGGAGGGAGGAGAAAAGGAAGTAAAGAAGGAGGGATGAAAGGAGGATTGATGAGAGCAGGTTTGGTTTGGACGTGTGATTAGCATTTAGCTGACTGAACTGAACTGCTGCTTCATCACTATTTACTGTAACACACACACACACACACACACACACACACACACACACACACACACACACACAGACGATCATTAATAACCAGAATGAATTCATGTTTTTTGTTAATGATAAATAAAGTCTCAGTGTCTCAGTGAAAACTAGAGACAGAAACTGTGGAGACACACACACACACACACAGACACACACAGACACACAGACACACAGACACACACAGACACACAGACACACAGACACACACACACACACACACACAGAGACACACACACACACACAGACACACATCATAGTCTCTGTCTCCACAGTGAAAGTTGTGGATGGTACCAACAGAAGCGTTCCTCACCGTCCCCATGTTTGGTCCCCCCTCTGTTGGGGTACCTAGCACACAGATCTGGTACTAAAAGGTGGAGCTAGAAACCCTGCAGTCTGATTGGTCAGTAGAGGACGCTCACTCTGGTTTTATGTAACCTCTGTTCATACATCAGTAAACTACAACTATAAAATGAAAGAGAAAAAAATCACTTCATTCACTGGGCCGACTGCCGGCAACTTTTAAGGTGGAACGTTAACTTGTAATGTTACTCAATGCATGAGTTGATGACGTGAATCCATCAGCACACCTTAAATTTCACTGTGACAACTTTGACCATCACTTTAGTTTTTATATGACACACACTTTTAGTAATGACTTTAAAACTATAGATTCATTTGGAGCGGATTATGTGAAGGTCATATATTCTAATCCTCACTTCCTGTGGGCTACAGCAACACTAAACCCCTGAGCTTGCCTGAGAAGGACTAAATGCACAAAGCTGCTATTTTGAAATATCCCATGGAGAGAGACTCTCACTGCAGCCTGTTCTATTTTGTTGTGAAAATGTGGGCGTGCAGCCTCGTTCTGTGGACGATAAACCAGGTGCAGACTTCCATCTGTGTCACCGCTGATGAGGAAATACAGCGAGTGCTGGACGGAGCAGTGAGTGACAACAACCCCGCCCACATTTAAGAGGACTGTCTGAACAGACCCAGGGTCTAGGTACCATGTCTGAAGGCTTACTGCTGGTTCTGAAGGGTTTGATGACACATACAAAACAATTAGATGATGTAATGTATTTGTGGTTTGCAGAAACGTAAGATGCAACATTTTCCTCTGGTGACTGGAGTCATCTTGTTGCTCTGTAAAGCTGCATCTGGAAATAAGCCTCAAAAATCTGCAGCAAAGTGACGTAGTATCACTTTAAATTTCATTTTGTACTAGAACTTAATGAAATTCCCCTCCAAGTGCATATTTCAGTTCATAACCCAGCAGAGTTCCTTCGGAAAATGTTCATTTATTAAATTGATCCAAGCTTCTTCTCAGTCTGTCCTTCTTTATTGCTTTCCTCCCTCGTCCTCAAACTAAAGTGTCGGTGCGGCGCAGCAGCTGTCTGAAGAGCGTTTATGTGAAAGTATGTTGTTTATCATCGTCCATATCGCTGTGTGTAATGACCTCTGCGGTCTCTAGGGGGCTCCAGCCTCTGTAATCATGTTCCACAGAGACTCCAGCAGGTTTCCTCTCTCCTCTCTCTGACTCCATTAAAGCTGATTCTCACTCATCCACTCAGCTCTGATCACATCACGCTGCTCTGCATCTGCCGCCACCGCCACCACCGCCGCTGTCGTTTTTATGTGTTTTTATTGTTTTCATTGTAAAACTCTTTCTGCAAACCAAATCTACCTCACGGGACAATAAAGTTTTGAATTGAATCAGAGGTTATTATTCAGCAGAAGCTGCCGCAGAAACACGCCAACCAACAATAACTTGTAATGGATTTATATATATATAGCAGCCGTGTGTGCGTGGTGTGTGTGTGTGTGTGTGTGTGTGTGTGTGTGTGTGTGTGTGTGTTATACTGTAGCAGTGAGTTTCTGCGAACCCCTGCTGAATATAAACGACTCAAAATCCAATACTGATCTGTCTCTCTCTAAGACTCACACACACACACACACACACACTCTGCAGTAGTGACCAGTCCTTCAGTAAAGTGGTTCATTTGCTGCATTAACTGTTGGCTGCAGCGTCTCAGTTTTAAACCCTGATGACCTGTTCATTAGAGCTTTCACCTGATTGGTCAACAACAACCTGGAGGAAACCCACGCTGACACAGGGAGAACATGTCAGAGCACCTGGACGAAACCCACGCTGACACAGGGAGAACATGTGGGAGCACCTGGAGGAAACCCACGCTGACACAGGGAGAACATGTCGGAGCACCTGGAGGAAACCCACGCTGACACAGGGAGAACATGTCAGAGCACCTGGAGGAAACCCACACTGACACAGGGAGAACATGTCAGAGCACCTGGAGGAAACCCACGCTGACACAGGTAGAACATGTCAGAGCACCTGGAGGAAACCCACGCTGACACAGGGAGAACATGTCAGAGCACCTGGAGGAAACCCACGCTGACACAGGGAGAACATGTCAGAGCACCTGGAGGAAACCCACGCTGACACAGGGAGAACATGTCAGAGCACCTGGAGGAAACCCACGCTGACACAGGGAGAACATGTGGGAGCACCTGGAGGAAACCCACGCTGACACAGGGAGAACATGTCAGAGCACCTGGAGGAAACCCATGCTGACACAGGGAGAACATGTCAGAGCACCTGGAGGAAACCCATGCTGACACAGGGAGAACATGTCGGAGCACCTGGAGGAAACCCATGCTGACACAGGGAGAACATGTCAGAGCACCAGGAGGAAACCCACACTGACACAGGGAGAACATGTCAGAGCACCAGGAGGAAACCCACGCTGACACAGGGGGAACATGTCAGAGCACCTGGAGGAAACCCACGCTGACACAGGGAGAACATGTGGGAGCACCTGGAGGAAACCCATGTTGACACAGGGAGAACATGTGGGAGCACCTGGAGGAAACCCACGCTGACACAGGGAGAACATGTCAGAGCACCTGGAGGAAACCCACGCTGACACAGGGAGAACATGTCAGAGCACCTGGAGGAAACCCACGCTGACACAGGAGAACTTGTCAGAGCACCTGGAGGAAACCCACTCTGACACAGGGAGAACATGTCAGAGCACCTGCAGGAAACCCACGCTGACACAGGGAGAACAGAACATGTCAGAGCACCTGGAGGAAACCCACGCTGACACCGGGAGAACATGTGGGAGCACCTGGAGGAAACCCACGCTGACACAGGGAGAACATGTGGGAGCACCTGGAGGAAACCCACGCTGACACAGGGAGAACATGTCAGAGCACCTGGAGGAAACCCATGCTGACACAGGGAGAACATGTCAGAGCACCTGGAGGAAACCCATGCTGACACAGGGAGAACATGTCGGAGCACCTGGAGGAAACCCACGCTGACACAGGGAGAACATGTCAGAGCACCTGGAGGAAACCCACGCTGACACAGCGAGAACATGTCAGAGCACCTGGAGGAAACCCACACTGACACAGGGAGAACATGTCAGAGCACCTGGAGGAAACCCACGCTGACACAGGAAGAACATGTCGAAGCACCTGGAGGAAACCCACGCTGACACAGGAAGAACATGTCAGAGCACCTGGAGGAAACCCATGTTGACACAGGGAGAACATGTTGGAGCACCTGGAGGAAACGCACACTGACACAGGGAGAACATGTCAGAGCACCTGGAGGAAACCCACACTGACACAGGGAGAACATGTCAGAGCACCTGGAGGAAACCCACGTTGACACAGGGAGAACATGTCAGAGCACCTGGAGGAAACCCACACTGACACAGGAGAACATGTCAGAGCACCTGCAGGAAACCCACGCTGACACAGGAGAACATGTCAGAGCACCTGGAGAGGAAACCCACGCTGACACAGGAGAACATGTCAGAGCACCTGGAGGAAACCCACGCTGACACAGGGAGAACATGTCAGAGCACCTGGAGGAAACCCACGCTGACACGGGGAGAACATGTCAGAGCACCTGGAGGAAACCCACGCTGACACAGGGAGAACATGTCAGAGCACCTGGAGGAAACCCACGCTGACACAGGGAGAACATGTCAGAGCACCTGGAGGAAACCCACGCTGACACAGGGAGAACATGTCGGAACACCTGGAGGAAACCCACGCTGACACAGGGAGAACATGTCGGAACACCTGGAGGAAACCCACGCTGACACAGGGAGAACATGTCAGAGCACCTGGAGGAAACCCACGCTGACACAGGGAGAACATGTCGGAACACCTGGAGGAAACCCACGCTGACACAGGGAGAACATGTCGGAACACCTGGAGGAAACCCATGCTGACACAGGGAGAACATGTCAGAGCACCTGGAGGAAACCTGACACAGGCCACTGTGCTTTTTTGTTGTGTTTCCAGCTTTTTTTAGGCACCAAACATGGGTGTCTTTTACAGAAACATTGGTGATTTTTCAGCAGGGATTGTGCCATCAAAACTGTGTGTTTTAACCAAAACATGATCTTTCCCTCACCCTAATCCGGTGGTTTTTGTGCATAAACACAACCACATGTTAACCACAGGGTTGTTGAAAAGTTTCAGTGTATCTGTTACATAATAACATATAAATGAAATGTAGTCATGGTTTGCAGAAACGCACAATGCCAACATTTATTCTGGCAGCTGTGTTGCTGATACCTTCTGACAGTGGTGAAAACATTATAACTCTTTAAAGACTGAAAATGTCAGTGTGGGTGTATTTTTAATATTTTATGTTTAATCTTAAATATTTTATATTTACTGTTTGTCTGATGCTTTTTCCTCTCTTCTTCTCTCCTCTTGTTTCTGTGTGAGTTCATCTAACATCATTAAGCTGCCATTGTCAGCAGACAGACAGGAACAGATTTACACCTCGGGAACATCCTGGTTAGATAAAGGTCAGAATATAACAAACCCCACAATAACTCTGATGAAGGAAACTCTTTTTACTGTACACTTGCTTTGAAAAGGAAGGGACTGAAATAAATGTCTACCTACCTACAAACATATCAACCAACTGATCTATCACTCTACCTACCAACCCTTCGCTCTACCTACCAACCCTTCGCTCTACCTACCAACCCATCACCCTACCAACCAACCCTTCGCCCTACCTACCAACCCTTCGCTCTACCTACCAACCCTTCACCCTACCTACCAACCCTTCGCCCTACCTACCAACCCTTCACCCTACCTACCAACCCTTCGCTCTACCTACCAACCCTTCGCCCTACCTACCAACCCTTCGCTCTACCTACCAACCCTTCGCCCTACCTACCAACCCATCACCCTACCTACCAACCCTTCGCCCTACCTACCAACTCATCACCCTACCAACCAACCCATCGCCCTACCTACCAACCCTTCGCTCCACCAACCAACCCATCACCCTACCAACCAACCCATCGCTCTACCTACCAACCCTTCGCTCTACCTACCAACCCATCACCCTACCAACCAACCCATCGCTCTACCTACCAACCCTTCGCTCTACCTACCAACCCTTCGCTCCACCAACCAACCCATCGCCCTACCAACCAACCCATCGCTCTACCTACCAACCCATCACCCTACCTACCAACCCTTCGCCCTACCTACCAACTCATCACCCTACCAACCAACCCATCGCCCTACCTACCAACCCTTCGCTCCACCAACCAACCCATCACCCTACCAACCAACCCATCGCTCTACCTACCAACCCTTCGCTCTACCTACCAACCCTTCGCTCCACCAACCAACCCATTGCCCTACCTACCAACCCTTCACTCCACCAACCAACCCATCACCCTACCTACCAACCCATCGCCCTACCTACCAACTCATCGCCCTACCAACCAACCCATCACTCTACCTACCAACCCATCGCTCTACCTACCAACCCATCACCCTACCTACCAACCCTTCGCCCTACCTACCAACTCATCACCCTACCAACCAACCCATCGCCCTACCTACCAACCCTTCGCTCCACCAACCAACCCATCACCCTACCAACCAACCCATCGCTCTACCTACCAACCCTTCGCTCTACCTACCAACCCATCACCCTACCAACCAACCCATCGCTCTACCTACCAACCCTTCGCTCTACCTACCAACCCTTCGCTCCACCAACCAACCCATCGCCCTACCAACCAACCCATCGCTCTACCTACCAACCCATCACCCTACCTACCAACCCTTCGCCCTACCTACCAACTCATCACCCTACCAACCAACCCATCGCCCTACCTACCAACCCTTCGCTCCACCAACCAACCCATCACCCTACCAACCAACCCATCGCCCTACCTACCAACCCTTCGCTCCACCAACCAACCCATCGCCCTACCTACCAACCCTTCACTCCACCAACCAACCCATCACCCTACCAACCAACCCATCGCCCTACCTACCAACCCTTCACTCCACCAACCAACCCATCACCCTACCTACCAACCCATCGCCCTACCTACCAACTCATCGCCCTACCAACCAACCCATCACTCTACCTACCAACCCATCGCTCTACCTACCAACCCTTCACTCCACCAACCAACCCATCACCCTACCTACCAACCCATCGCCCTACCTACCAACTCATCGCCCTACCAACCAACCCATCACTCTACCTACCAACCCATCGCTCTACCTACCAACCCTTCACTCTACCTACCAACCCATCACTCTACCTACCAACCCATCGCTCTACCTACCAACCCATCGCCCTACCTACCAACTCATCGCCCTACCAACCAACCCATCACCCTACCAACCAACCCATCGCTCTACCTACCAACCCTTCGCTCTACCTACCAACCCTTCGCTCCACCAACCAACCCATCGCCCTACCAACCAACCCATCGCTCTACCTACCAACCCTTCGCTCTACCTACCAACCCATCACCCTACCAACCAACCCATCACTCTACCTACCAACCCTTCGCTCTACCTACCAACCCTTCGCTCCACCAACCAACCCATCGCCCTACCAACCAACCCATCGCTCTACCTACCAACCCATCACCCTACCTACCAACCCTTCGCCCTACCTACCAACCCATCACCCTACCTACCAACCCTTCGCCCTACCTACCAACCCTTCGCCCTACCTACCAACCCATCACCCTACCTACCAACCCTTCGCCCTACCTACCAACCCATCACCCTACCAACCAACCCATCGCCCTACCTACCAACCCTTCGCTCCACCAACCAACCCATCACCCTACCAACCAACCCATCGCTCTACCTACCAACCCTTCGCTCTACCTACCAACCCATCACCCTACCAACCAACCCATCACTCTACCTACCAACCCTTCGCTCTACCTACCAACCCTTCGCTCCACCAACCAACCCATCGCCCTACCAACCAACCCATCGCTCTACCTACCAACCCATCACCCTACCTACCAACCCTTCGCTCCACCAACCAACCCATCACCCTACCAACCAACCCATCGCTCTACCTACCAACCCTTCGCTCTACCTACCAACCCTTCGCTCCACCAACCAACCCATCACCCTACCAACCAACCCATCGCTCTACCTACCAACCCTTCGCTCTACCTACCAACCCTTCGCTCCACCAACCAACCCATCACCCTACCTACCAACCCATCGCCCTACCTACCAACTCATCGCCCTACCAACCAACCCATCACTCTACCTACCAACCCATCGCTCTACCTACCAACCCATCGCCCTACCTACCAACTCATCGCCCTACCAACCAACCCATCACTCTACCTACCAACCCATCGCTCTACCTACCAACTGACCAACCTCTCTGCCAACCAATTTACAGACCTACCTACCTACACTTAATAAGTAATCAAGCCTAAAATATTGACTTTAAGCATTTCAATTACGTGTACATTGGCCATGTAATTTTATTACATGAGTTAAATATAATGGGTCACAATGACAATGTTTTAAGTATCATACATAAAAGTAATGCATTTAAAGTTAGTTATTCTATCCCCTGTAATAAATCACAAAGCAACACATAGGCACCTATCTTTCTATCTATCTATCTATCTTTCTATCTATCTATCTGTCTATCTATCTATCTATCTGTCTATCTATCTATCTATCTATCTATCTATCTATCTATCTATCTATCTATCTACCTATCCATCTCCCTGTCGTCTCCTTCAGTGTCTGTGTTCATTTCTTTTCTAAATGGCCTGCAGAGATGGATTTTATATCCTCCATCCATCATCTTTGCAGAGAGATGTAACCTGAAGAAACAGCCCACGCCTTCCACACTGCACTCAGAGCGAGGCTGTGCGTGTGTGTGCGTGTATGTGTGTGACTGCATGTGTGTGTGCGCACGTGCACACTCTGGGATATAATAGAGGTTAAGCAAAAAGGCAACGTGACTTTGGCTGCCTGGAGGAAAGAGGGGTGTGTGTGTGTGTGTGTTTCAGCTGAATAACTACATTCTCACCTCGATGTTAAAACCGTCTCTGAACATGAATGTGTTCCCGTCTCTCCCCCTCTCTCAGCTGAGGTCGCTCTCCTGCTGTGTTGCCATAGTAACGGTAAACAGTGTTGTTGTTGTTGATGTGTTTGATTGACGGAGCAGAACAAGCTGACCTGAGTCGATCTGAGCCGAGCCAAGAAAACAAACCTCTGTTTACCGCTGATATGTATCCTGAAATAAAACACATAAACAAAGATTATGACAGGCTCAGAGAGCTGTCAGTCACAGCAGCTGCCATCACAAACACCTGCTTTGTCTTGTGCAGAGAAACTATAATTCAGAGCTGTTGGGGAATCACAAAGGAAACATTTAAGTGTTGAGAAAATAAGATTAAAATCCTTGTCTTGATATCTGTGGCCTGTGTCTCCTCCTTCGGCCATCTTATTATACCAGCGAGGTACCTGATGACTGGCAGGGCGTACGTTTTGATGGCTCCGACCCTTTTCTTTCCGTTCAGACGACTTTACAGGACCTGCCTTACTCTGTGTAGCTATGTGACTGCTGCTTCCTCGTGGTTCCCATTTTCCTGCGAGATCCTGAACAGCTGGATAGCTCAGTGGCCATGACTACTGACTCTGGTGCAGGAGATTGAGATTTCAGTCCCAGACCAGAGTTAGGGGATGATCACACAGAAATGAGACGCTAGAGACGCGGACGCTTCAAAGACGCTTGAAACGCTGGAAGCACTTATTTAATGCGTGCTAGCTACTGGCGCCTGACGCTCAAAAAGTTGAAAATATTTTAACTTTTCAGCGTCTACGCCCGTCTAAAAAGAAGCGTCTACAAAAATGCCCGTCTAAAAAGATGCTTGAATGAAGGTCAGACGCGCCACACAAGGTGTGTGTCAGGTGTCAAGCACCTGATGGGAAATGGGCCACTGGAAGAAGACATAGATGGAGCAGAGAATACATATATATGAGCATTAGAACATTATATAATGATTATCAGAAGTGTAAAAAAAAGTTTGATGGTTGCAGGAGCAGTTAGCTTCAGAACTACTGAGAAATGCTAGCAGTTTTAAGCTAAGTGCTAATCTTTAAATGCACAGATTCACATCACAAGTCAGCTTCTCAGTCAGATCCGCCCCCTCGCCCAAATATGGTCATTTCAGGCTCCAAAAAAACAAGATGGCGACAACTAAAATGCTGAACTTAAAGCCAAAGAGTCCACAAACCAGCGGGTGACTTCACAGTAGCTACGTCCATTATTTTTTACAGTCAATGTTAAACACTCAGGGGGCGAAGCTAGATCTGCACATAAGAAACCTTGGTACTAAAAACCTACACCGGATTCATGAGCACCTTGAAACTTGGATTTGATTGTAGGCATGTGTGTGTGTTAATGAATGCCAATCAATCGTAAATTGACAGCGCACTCCTGCTAGTCAGCAACTAGCATACAGCCCCGCCCATGAATATCCAGTGACGCCATGGATGGAGGTGACAACGTGAGCGCGGTGCCCAGAGAGGCAGTCAGAGCTACAGGCTACAATGAGGCTAAAAACAGAGTTCAAATGAGGTTTTTCCAAACAACTTTTTATGTCGGGGCTTCAGGACACTTGGATCACTACGGACGAGCAGTATGGAGATATTTTGTGGTTTCAATGATGTGTTTTTGGACGTTTGAATCTGGGGCGCCGTCAGCCTCCATTAGGTGGAGTTGTGTTGCTACCTCCTCTCCCCTTGGATCTCTGCAAGTGATGTGAGGACTCTAAAACTTCACCTGAGCCTCCCTCGGCATATGGGTGAGTAGATAATGGCTGCATTTTCATTTCTGGGTGCACTATCCCTTTAAGTTACATGTTTCAAAGGCATCTGTGAACATAACAGAGCACAGTATCAATTAGAATTGTCATTTATAATAATGACAAGTATGTATGTACACTGCGATCAGTCAGAAGCAGGTGTAGAGGTTGTTAGGACTTATGAAAAGATCGGTTGATGAACGCTGAAATACACACACATTCATTCTGCTCATGTTTCATGATAAATTATTATATTTACAGTCTGTGTTAAAGCCCAAAGAGGCTCAACATGTCAGTGCACAGACGTGAAGCTGGTGTCAGTCCTCTCATCTGGCTGCAGAGGTAAACAACAAACTATTTTGGGAACTTGAGACTGAACATGTTCCAAAGCTAAAAGCAGGATCACAGATCCACAGAGGAGTTAATGACACTTGCAGACCCTCTGACCTCTCTCCTCTGTCATGAGAGCGCCACATATTGAATCTTTGCACTGAGCGGCGTCAGATCTACAGGTGTGTGTACGCTGTGTATGCTCCTGTATTTATAGAGCTGGAGGCTGATGGGAGGAAACTAAAGGAGACAAACAGACAAACAGACAGTTTGTTCATTATTCTAATTTCCTCCTAATGACTGCATGGTTGATGCATCACCATCTGGCACACACACACACACTCACACACACACACACACCGCTGTGATAATGCAGCCATTGAATCTAATGACAACGCACCGCTTGTCGTAATGAGACTCCAGTTTGTTTCACGCCAATCCAGAGCAAAGCATGATGGGTAAACTGGCTCGTTGGGCGACAATTAGCTCCTCGTCGCCGTGGAAATGACTCAAGTGTTTGTCCCTACGAGCAGTTTACCTCACAGGAAGGATGCTGTGACACAAACAACGCACGCCCGTCGTGGCCCGGCATCTCCTCGGCTCAGCTCAGAGTAAATGTGATGTCGGGTTGCCAGATAGTAAATAAAGGAGCCGCCGCGTTGCCAGGTCATCAGTGAGACTCTTCCTCTGCAAATTGGGTTGTAACTCAGCACGGTGAATCATGTCGAGTGTGTGTGTGTGTGTGTGTGTGTCGGCCGCGTTCTCAGACAGAGGCACTTGAAACTAAATTGCCCCCCTGGTACCCACAATGCATCTGGAGCTGGCAGGAGTGTGTGAGTGGCTGTCTGTGTGTTTAAACCTCACGATGCCTCAGTGTAACACACAGCTGCTTCATTGTGATCCCTCTGTCGTCTCCATGGCAACCGGCGGGGGCCTGATGATGGATAGATTCCAGGCAGCCGGACGGTGACTCCGGGGCCGTGGCCGCTTTTTGACATTGGGGTCCCGGTGTTACCATGACAACAGCGACCACACCTGCCACCTGTGGACGGATAGTCAGAGAGACGAAGCTCTCATAAACAACAAATAAAAAACACTGAGAGGTTTATTTTATGGAGGTTTTTGGCCCTGACTTTGTTTGAGAGCTTAACTAAGTGTTTTCCTCAGCTCCAGGTGCGTCTGTCAGCACGCTGTGACATCACTGCAGGGTGTGGCAACAGGTGCAACAGAGTGAACCACTGACGACAAACAAGAAGTGAAACAGGAAAACTTTCAGCCACACAGAGCAGTAACACACTGCTGTTCAGCTGGTATTAACTCTTAAATATCTCACTGTCACAACCTTTAAATTAATATTTTGTCATCATGATAAACTCTAAGAACTTAAAGCTTCTGTCTGTGTGTAATCGGCCCCTCTCTCAGAGGCTGTTAAGTAAACTTCCGTCAGCATCCTACTGCACTGCACTCTGTATCCGTTAGCAAAGTGTTGTATTCCAATGTATTAAGCTATAAATGAACCAAATTTGGGGCTTTTATCACAAACATAAACAATTTTTTAGCTCTGCCGCCCAATTTATTAGTTTGTTAGCAGAATTATACAAAAGCTGTCTGACCGATTTTCATAAAATTCAGCGGAGGGATGTAACACATGCCAACTCAGAAAACATTCAGTTTTGGTGTTGATCCAACTCAGGGGGCGTGTCCACGGGCCGCCCACACGTGGCCGCACATTCACTTCCATTCAGTTTTTGGATGAGGATTACGTGAAAACTGTCCAACTGATTTTCACAAAACTTGGTGGAGGCATGTAGCATGGTCCAACTTAGAGGCCATTACATTCTGGAGTGGATCCAATTAACAGGACGGGTCCATGGGCAGGTAGGATTCAATTGCCTGCTCTGGCCACCAGGGGGCGAGTTTCTGATGCCCCAATATCCAGATTTGTTCTACACATATTTGTAAACACATCTGACAAATTTGGTGCTTTTATCACAAAAATGAAGGATTCTAGAAAAATATTGAGCTCTGCCACCCCGCCATAAATATAAAATGCAATCATTTATACTGTGTGTGTGTATATCATAGACTGTGTATAAAGATGGACGACATCACAGCCCCCTAGAAGTGAAGCCAGAACATCTAAATCGCCCCCTGGTGGCCGGCTGCAGCACACATCAAAACATACCCCCCGCTCCCTCCACATAAGCAGATGGGACACGAGTCAAACTATAATAAACTGGGCCCAGTGAGTGACCCTGACCCAGGGAGCACACTGGTTGTTCTGGTTTGTGAACGCTAGTTGTTGTCACTGGATGTCCCTCTGGATGAATAAAGTTCTACTGAATTGAATTTAATTACTTCTCATTGTGTATATTCATTTTATTGCATTGGTGTTAACAGTTTATTTGTTTTGCTATAACTGTTCACCTGCCCTCCACATACATGCTGTATATATTTCCTATAAACTATATTTTTATCCATATTTTTAAACTCTCATATTTACAAGTGTTTTTCTTTTAATACATATTTAACATTAGTGTTGTTGGAAGGAGCCTGTTTCTTTATCATTTTTGTAAATGTGTCAATAAATAAGAGGATCCTCTTGTTTAACATCATCTCTACAGTCAGATGAGAACATTAATGTCAGTTACATGTCAGTGAATCTATCACAGACTCTGGCTCAGTGGATTTTACTGTCCTCACTCTGCTCCTTGGTCTCTAGACACCATCAAGTCTCCACACCTGCTGCTATTCTCCACCTGTCCACCAGATGTCCTCAGACTGTCCCACCTGGTCTCAGTCACCTGACTCCTACATCCACCCACTTCCTCATTCCTTAATTACTCCCCCAGAGTATTTAAAGCAGCCCTCCTCCACCTGCTCCTCTTTGCTCCTCAGCCTCTGAAACCTGAAATATGAGCTGCAACACTCACCTGTTCACCTGTTGGGACCACACCACGCCAGTTACCTCCACCTTTGGGTCCTTTACCTGCTTCACAAAGCAGAGAGGGTTCAGTATGTGTTTCAGGTTAGCTTTGCTTAAAGACTGAAAGCAGAAGGTAACTGCTAATGTTAGCTTAGCTTAAAGGCTGAACGCAGAAGGTAAATGCTAATGTTAGCTTAGCTTAACGACTGAAAGCAGGGAGAACCTGCTAATGTTAGCTTAGCTTACAGACTGAAAGCAGAAGGTAACTGCTAATGTTAGCTTAGCTTAAAGACTGAAAGCAGGGAGAACCTGCTAATGTTAGCTTAGCTTAACGACTGAAAGCAGGGAGAACCTGCTAATGTTAGCTTAGCTTAAAGACTGAAAGCAGAAGGTAACTGCTAATGTTAGCTTAGCTTAAAGACTGAACGCAGAAGGTAAATGCTAATGTTAGCTTAGCTTAACGACTGAAAGCAGGGAGAACCTGCTAATGTTAGCTTAGCTTAAAGACTGAAAGCAGAAGGTAACTGCTAATGTTAGCTTAGCTTAAAGGCTGAACGCAGAAGGTAAATGCTAATGTTAGCTTAGCTTAACGACTGAAAGCAGGGAGAACCTGCTAATGTTAGCTTAGCTTAAAGACTGAAAGCAGAAGGTAAATGCTAATGTTAGCTCTGCTGCTCCTGGAACTAGAAAACTCTGATCCACCTGCTGCAAATGGCGACTGAAGGTAAGTACATGTGCTTCATTAACAAGATGAGGATTAACTCTAATATGACATTCTCAGTGCTTTTAATTGTTTTGTTTTGTAGCTTTGATAGCTGCTAGCTTAGCATAAGACATGGCTCCAATGCTAACTGCTTCTGAAGCTGCAAAACAACTTCACACCTCTAATTTATAACTGCCAGAAACAAAGATACAACATGAAAATTAGGTTGTATTTTAGTATTAAAGTATTATTATTCACTGGCAGCTTTATCCTGCCTCCAGTTGTGCTAATTCAGGCTAGCCTCTGTAGGCCTACTGGATGAACTGGGATGTCCATTTCTTCTTCTTTTTTGGCGGTTGCCCACCTACTGGATTTAGGTCTCCACTTACTTACTTACTACTTACTATAAAATAATACTAATACTAACATCAGCCCCTTTTCCACCAACATTTCCAGGAACTTTTATTTCCAGGAATTTATTTACCTGGCTAAAATCATTCCTGGTTCTGGGAAATTTATTCAAATTAGCGTGATGACGTAGATGATTCGGCATGTGCCCTGCTAGTATTGGCTTCTTACTCACTACTCAGTATAGCTGCCGTCAACTCAAGTCATTTTCGAGTTATCTTCACTTTGTTTCCACCGCGGCTGCTTGGCTGTTCACCGGTTACCGCGTTGTGTATGTGTGTGTGGAGGAGATCAGCGCCGGCACAAAAGAACCGATACCATTGGCACTTATCAATACTACGGTCGTTGATCATTTAGCTACGGTTGTTGTTGGTACCAAATCATTACAGACCCAACAAACATCACTGACCGCTTCTATTCGACATCAGTTTTGGTTCTTAGTGCAAAAACATGTGGAACTAACAGACTCCTTGTCGTCTCCAGCTGCTCTGTCAAAAGTTGACAAGATGGCAACCACTGAGGGTGAGAAGTGTCCGTCATCTCACACTCAACTTCAAGATCATCTGAGTGCACCAGTAATACACTGCATTTTTCCGTACTATGCAGTGTGAACACAACGCTCTTAGTGCACTCAAACTATGAAGTGTTTAATACAGGAGTATGAGGTCTGAGACATTGTTGGTCCTGATGAAGCAAATAAACAGAGTTTAACTGTTGAGTCGTATTTATTTAGGCTGTAGAGTGCTGCAGGAATGAGTCCAAGAAGTCTGGAAATGAGTTTGCATTTTAGCACTCCTTGTTCCTTGCTCGCCTCTCATCCAAGAGGCTTCTTCAGTTCGATGGTTTGGAACTGAAGAGGCCTCTTGGATGAGAGGCGAAACATCTGGCTGCTGATTGTTGGGACAAGGTTTCAGGAGTCAGAGGATTTATAAAGCTTTGAAATGTGCATCACCTGCTCTTTAACGACGACTGTGAACGAGCTCATTGAGGTCTGAGACTCTGGGGAAAGTTGTCTCACAGCTCACGGGGTGTCCAAACTTTTGGATGGTGCTCCTTTCATTTCTTTTCACTCAAAAAATTGTACAATGAAAAATAAAACACTGATCTTACTTAGGATGTTGAAAACCACGTTTAACTCCATGTCTTATGGAGATCAGTTCATCTTCTGCTCACTGAACTATTCACAGTAGAAGACATGTTGACTATTGGTGCCTGAACCTTTGCAGCCACTGTATCTACAAAAGGAGTGTGCCTTCATTCTCTGCTCAGGACGCTGTGACTCTTCTTTATCTCTGTACAACAAATGGTGCTTTGCTGCTTTGTTAATGTTCCCACCTCAGTTTTGACTGGTTTAACTGAGCTGCTTCAACGTGCAGGATCCATTGTATAAACTGAGCCTCTCAAACTGTGTGGCAGCTCTGATTTCTGCCTCTTTATCCAGTGCTACCATTTACAAATAAATGTAGGCATGGTGTTGTTACTTTAAGTACTGGGATGTGGAGTGGCTCTTCTTCTTTGCCCGAACAAACGCTGAGCAAAGTGAGAGGTGCAATGTGTTATTCAGCTCTGTCAGATAAACTGCTGGATAAAAGCTGCGGCTCTTTGTGTTGGCGTGTAAATGTTCCGCCGTCAGGTCGCAGCCGTGATGCGGAGACAGGTGACAGGTGTAGAGGAGGAGGGTGTGGACCGGCCCATTCGCTTCACGGCACTTTTCATGGATGAATTGTGATGAATTGGACAGTAGACACTCACTTTGCTCGTCTTCTGAGGCTGCTGCCGGGTGAGGCTTTTGAAATGATCACATGGTACAATACTTTCCCCGCTGTAGCTGCTGGTTTAAAGACCAGGCGCCTCTGGTTTTACTGGGAGACGACAAACAGCACCAGCGCCCAATCACAAATGAGCTCATTCATCTTTTTACGTCGCCGCCATCTGCATAAATTTAAATTTGAAGGGTAAACAGCTGAGTGTTAGTTTGTTAGCACAGCGCTGAGCTCCTGGATCAGATCCTGTTATATGTAATATAGAAGAGAAACGCTCAATTACACTCATGTGTGTGTGTGTGTGTCAGTGTCTATGTGTGTGTGTGCTATGCTAATAATTCCATGGAGGGTCGATGCAATCAAAAACCTCTCACTTTTAATCAGCGTCACACTGAGCGACACACACACTCACACACAAACACTAAGGGTTGTAAACCAGTTTGACAACTCCAGTATGGTGAAACACACACACACACACCTGACACATTAGAGAATTAAATGGGTGCAGAAGGCTGCATGTGCACGGGTAACACGGTGTGACAAACACACACACACGTGCACGCTGGCTTGTGTACTCTCACACACAGCACTGGAGATAAATGACAGCACAGACAGATACAATCAAAGAGAGGAGAGAAGCAATCTGTTTTACATTTGCAGAGTGAGCTGTCACACACACACACACACACACACACACACACACACACACACACACTGTGCAGCTCTCTGATGTGATCCGCAGCCTTCAGCTCATCACACAGACGGGAAATAAAGACAAATAAGCAACAAAACAAAAAGACGAAACAACAAAGGACCAAACAAAGTTTCTAAGTCGCGGTTTCTCTCCTCAGAATCGATTCCTGCCACTCAGCCATAGACCGGCCTCCGCTGCCCCGGCCTGTCCGGGCGCTGAGTGACATCAACCAGACGTCATCGATCCGAGCGAGGGGCTCCGAGGACGAGCTGCCAGCGGGCTGAGGCTGCCTAAATGGTGAGGAGGGAGATTTTATTCACATATTCCACTTTGTCTTTATCACAGAGCTGTGAGGGGTTTCTGTGTGACCTGCTGAGAGTTTTCATCCATTCATCCAGTCACGTTCCACCTCATTCTCTGATGTCAGGAAGACTTGGAAAACCTGGACTTGTTTTCAATGAAATGAAGACTTGATCTTCAGGTCACAGTGACACGGCAGTTGGAGCATCTTTAGATTCTGTTCTGTGACGTATTCCTCAGTGAAACGGAATATGTGAGCGATTTATATCAAATCCTTCACATTTGTTTGTTTGTTTGTTTGTTCCCCATTAACTACTCTTCCTGGAGTCTACACAGTTACATAGCGACAACACAAAACACACATTCACGGTCCATTCTGGATGGACCGCGAGCAACTCGCGTACATGTCAACTTTCTAAAAAACACACAACTAACGTCACTAGTGAGCAATCAACAAACAGCAACTTGACCGAGACAGCAAACTAGCTTAGCGACATGGCCTGATGCAAGTTTCACGCTGAATATATTAAACTGTGTGGACCTTAGACTAATGACTTCATAGAAATCTGGACACCATGGCTGGACCAGTTGGAAACCACTGATCTAAAATACCCAAATTAAAATGTCTGTAGCTTCTGAACCGCTCTGACTACATGCATGCATGAGGTCTTGCCAGAAAGAAAACTCTCTGAAGTTTCTTGTGAACGTGTCAGAAACACTCTAGGTGATACAGAGACAGAGTAATGGGCCTCTGAAGTCAGTAACAAGTTGAATATTTTGCCTAAAATAAAATAAAAAATGTGTTTCAGGATGAATAACTGTCTGTGGCTTCATCTGAGCAGGTAAATGACACTGTGGGGCTGTAGGCACACTATCAATGAACACTTGTTTCAAATTTGAAGAAGACTGCTCAAAGTATGACCATTCTACAGTGTTTTTACCATGAAAAGATCCAGGCGGAGCTCCAAATGACAAGTGGGTCACTCTGCTTCAAAACAGTACTATCAGTGATCAAACAACACTCAGCCAGCTTCAAACATTGTACCTTATTGAAATCAGGTGTGATTATGATAGCTGATGTTGTTTATGACACAGAAACACCATAAAATATCACCAAATAAAGCCATATGAAACGTGAAAGTTATGATCCCACTTTCTAGACGGTGTATCTCAGCCAAAAATAGTGGTAGGAGTGAGACTCTTACCTTTTATAAACCAGCTAAGTCCCCACTAACAGCTCCACATAAGATCACGAGTAATCCTTTAACTTTTCCCGTTGAAAAACGGCATGACATGACTTGTCACCACTCATCATGATTTTGGACTTTATGTGTTTAGGCTGCTCTGGTGTGAAATACATAATAAATAAAAGAAAAACGATGTTATTTTTGAAAAGTCGAGAGCTTCCTGAATCCGGCAACACCAAACATCACATGGTTTGATGACGTAGTGCGCCTGGGAGATACCATTTAACAGAGGAGGGGGGTGCCGCACCATTAAACAAACTTAAAATTTGACTTAAAAACCTGACAGCGCCACCGAGGAATTAACTGAGCCTCGGACTCGTTAAAGCTCACAGGTCTTTGAACCCTTTAAAAATGGACGAGACTGTTGTCAACATGCACAGTTTTGCTAATGGACAAGTCCAAGTCAAGTCTTTGATGTCAGGTGACAGCAGCAGGTAAAGGAACCAAGTGTCAGTCTGAACAGGGACGAAGAGTTCAGAGATCCACTGATAAACTGAAGACTCATAAGCTGACAGGCGGGTAGGTTCAGATCAGGGTTCAGATGTTTGGAAAGGAAGGCACAACGAAACATTAACAGTCCAGCAGGCAATCAGTGGATATACTGCAGGGCTGATGAGGGGACAGGTGGACACAGGTGAGACAGTCAGGTAACTAGGACAGGTGGGAAAGTCTGGGGGAAGGTTAGGGAAGTAGGAATGTGGCTAAAACGAGCAACAGAGAGGCAGAAGAGACAAGAATACCAACCCAAGCTGTCGTCTTTGTGATGTGTTCAAGTGCAACTTTTTGGCGGGGGTCTGGCAATGTGAGGTGACGCAACAGTCGACTTTCATTACCTCCAGTGCGTGTCTGAGCACAGTTGTGGTTGACTTGGCAACACCTGCGGTTCATGCTGGTAAAAATATGTGTGGTTCAATCCTTCAGCAAACACTCACTGAGAGACGCTTCGTCATGAAAGCAACAGAGGAACACCGTGTGTGTCTCTTCACAGTGCAGCCAAACAAACTCATGGTGTTTGACTTCACCTGGTGACGCTGGTGTCCAACGTGACGAACACATGAGCTCCACTCCAAAGCCCTGTGTATCACGGAGAAGCCTTTGAGAAGAAGTGCCTCATCACTCAGCTCCACTTGACTCAAGTGTCACAAGGCTGCAAGTGAATGAGCTCACAAGAGCACAAAGCAGATGATATTTTCTGAGAGAGACAGAGCACGGTACGTTCTGTCAGAGGATGCATCTGCGTGCCCATTGGCGTATAGGTCTTAAAATGAGGTGTGGTCAGAGGCATTGTTGTCATGTTGTTTTTTTGAGGCAGCAGAAAATGATCTATTCAACAACAGAAACCTGCTCTGACGTCAGAATGTCGCATTGTTCAGATAGAACGGTGCGCCTACATGGGCGTGTTCACAGTGCATGTAAACTCAGTTCATTGCACACACTACTTGAGGTTCTCCGTGAGCTGTGTTTGATTTTCTTTCATCTCTTGACAACACTTGACAACCATCCCAACTCGTCAAGAACCGCTGCTTCATCAATGGATGTAAATGTCAAACTGTGATGCTGTAGGTGGCCTCTTCTCTCAGTTTTGGACGATAACGGACAGCGTGACAATTTTGCTTGTTTCATGCATTGTGTCTTTTCAAAATACACTTCACAGGAAATGTATAGGTACTGCTGATTAAGTGATAATAATCATCTTTATTTATAAAGTGATTTCAGAACAGAGTTACAAAGTGTTTTACATGAAAACAGCAAAAAAACGGCTAAAAACATTTTGGTAAATAAAAACTAAGGAAATAAAAGACCGTTAAATTAACATAAAACTCAAGTAAAATCAAGATGGGACTTAGACTCGGCCGACCTGATTTCCTCAGGCAGATTGTTCCGGAGCCTCAGGGCCCTGACAGCAAACGCTCCGTCCCTTTTAGTTTTTAGCCTCTGGAACAGACAGATGACCTCTGCTGCCAGAGGACCTCAGAGTACATCCTGGTATGTTTGGCAGGTTGGAGATACAGACAAATTCAGCGAGCGATTTATTAATCATTTGTTTGAGCGATAAGCAGGAAAGATTAGAGTAATAGGGAGATAACAGACTGTATCATTAAACACTGTGTAATATAACGTTAGCATACGTTACGTGTGCTGACGTTAGCAAGCTAGCAGCGTGACATTTAATCATTATGGGCAGGCTACGTGACCATCACATCATATTGAAGGCGATCAATGTAGATTGCCTTCAATATGATGTGATGGTCGTCTAAAAGGCAGTGTAAAATTTGCCCGACCCATCCGGAGCTCAGGTAATAATTGCCGTAATTGCCGTTTTTCTGGTCATCGGAGGCCAGACGATCAATAAAATAATCTTGAATACCTAAAACAAAACACAAACAAGTGTTGTTGTTTTTAGTCACGTAGCCTGTCCATAATGATTAAATGTCACGCTGCTAGCTTGCTAACGTCAGCACGCGTAATGTATGCTAACGTTATATTACACAGTGTTTAATGATACAGTCTGTTATCTCCCTATTGCTCTAATCTTTCCTGCTTATCGCTCAAACAAATGATTAATTTATAAATTAATATCGGTACTCATTTAAGATACCTTCATCAGTTACCGGAGGCCACTGTCTAACATCATCAATCCAGCTGTTCATGATGCTGTCACTGTAGAGAGTCAGTTCACAATGACAGCATCATGAATTGATGACTGACACATGTCACCGCAGCAATGGCGCCGCCGCAAGATGGCGGCATGCACAAATCGCTCGCCGAATTCGTCTATAGCTGGGAGACAGACCATGAAGAGCCTTAAAAGTCGTCAGTCTCTTCAGTCTCTTTCAAAATAAACTTACAACTTAAGTAAACACCTCATTTTTAGTTGTATTCCTTAAGTTTAGGAACGAAAAGCACGTGGTTATGTTTAGAGAAAGACCTCATGGTTTGGCTAAAAATAAGTCAGTTTGTCATGAACATATTATAACATCACGTGATGTAGGTGACTAGCATAGCATGCTACACATACTAGCACACTGTGTTGTTATAAAAATGACTCAACTGACTTTTGGTATGACATGGGGAAACAAAGAACGAGCTCCCGGTTGAAAGTCTGGACTTTCTTTGGATGCCACCTCACTGCTGCCTCCTCCAACACCTGCTGCACCTCAGTGAGCTGTGGTGGACTCCCACAGATGGTCTACTCGCACGCTTTTGCTTCACGCACAGACAGATCCATTTCCTCAGCAGAAAACCACTCACAAACAGCAGTGTGCATGGCGCAGGCTCACCTGGCTTGTTAAGGGGAATGAGAGATGACACACTGATTGGTTGGACTCATGTGACGCCCTAAACACAGCTATGATTAATTAAAGGACTAAATACAACCTCTCTGCCTCTTGAGCCTTCAACTGGACCCAGATTATGATTCATTTGATTAGCAAAGTGGAGTTGGACACGCCCTAAATAACCCTGTATTTCACCAGCTTTTACTGTGAAGCAGCAGCAGCAGGAAATGTCAGTATCACTTTAACTTCATCCAGCTCTGTTTCAGCTGCAGGAGAGTGAACAGTGAGGCTGAAACAGTAACACTGGATTATGTGCTGCATCGTTTCCTGTGAGTCCGTCATGTGTATGAAGGCAATTTAAACCCTGCGAGGGTGCGGCGGACCCCGCCACTGATAGTGTAAACCAGAGAGGATTTCAGAGTGTAAATGCACTGAATCGCTGAAAAGACACTTTCCATGAGTAGTTTTTATTTCATGAGAACAGGATTAAAACTTTAAGTCCTGAATATCAAGTCTTTAGTGCTCAAAGAGTGACTGTTGTATTTTTCAGCCTGGACATTATTCTCCATGTTTCTGTGTCTCAGTGACTGACGGAGACAACAGCTGTTGAAACTGGTCCAGTGTTGAGAAAGAGGCTACAATCACAATCACAGGTGTAAGTACCTGGGCAGTTTGCTGTAGTGCCTCATCCCAGTCACCTGGGGTCCGTTTCACAAAGCAGGTTTAGTGAAAACTCTGAGTCTGTTAACCCTGAAATGAGGGAAACTCTGGGTTTTCCGTTTCAGAAAGGGAGGTAACTTAAACCAGAGAAAGCGGAGTAACTCCAGCCCGTTTCAGAAAGAGAGGTAACTGAAGCTCGGTGTCAGTTACTATGGCAACTGACTCTGTGAACCTAACCTGGTCGGGAGCAGGTTTTCTCCAGTGAACCTCGAGTTTCTAGCTGTCTCCTCCCTCTTACGCCACACACACAGTGTGATTCATTCATTCATTCATTCGGTTAGTGTCGCGCGGGTTTCAGCGAGTTTGATCATCTGTCCTCAAGGTAAAGTCGGATCCTAAAGTGTGTTCTAGTTCTAAATCTACTGTTTTCAACCATGGCACGTCCGTTCTTGGAGGACCCTGTGGACGAAGAGGCAGTGTTACTGAGGAGGGAGTCACGCATTCGTCGGGAGATTATTCACAGGCCCAGAATTGATGTATTATTATTTCCAGAACATTTTCTTTTTGAACGGCACCGTTTCACATCACAGTCCATCATTTATATCCATGACCTCATCCGTCGTGACATAACCAACGTCACCAACCGTGGACGTGCACTTTCATCTACCCAGATTCTTTGTGTTGCTCTAGTTTTCTGTATAATATCGGAGATGCAGAAAATATCAGTGCGGCCACTGTCTGCAGAGCCGTGAGGAAAGTGTCCCAGCTCTGAAACATCTATTAAACTCTTGTGTTGTGTTCCCTGGACATAAACCTGTGAGGGTCATCAAGGAGGAGCTCCACAGGATTGCAGGTGAATGATGTAGAAATCAGTTCAAATGTATGATTATAAATCATATTCAGTTAATGACATGGTGCTGCAACCTTTCTTTTAGGATTTCCCGGTGTGATAGGGTGCACTGATGGAACCCACATTCCCATCAGTGGTCCTTCACACAATGAAGGAGACTATGTGAATATGAAGTCCATTCACAGCATTAATGTGCAGGTAGACTGTCTCAAAATGTCAGACTGCATCACACTGCACAAACTCACAATCATACCAAGAATATGTGTCTTATTTCTAGTCAAAACAAATCACACCTGAAAGGAACTTGTTTTTAGACCATTTTCATTTGAAAAATAATGAGGTGGGATTAACACCATTCCACCTGTTTGTATCTGCAGCCTAACATTATTGTGAGTGCATAAATGTATAAAATAAATTTAAACTTTCGCATTGACTCGAGCAGTAATTTTCTCCCACGCCGACTCCCGTTCCTTCGCTGCTGCAGCCGTGTTACTCTTCTTCCTGAAAACAGCTTCAAATTCACTGTATGAGCGCATTAAAATATCCAACTCCAGAGGAGTAAAAAATGCAGACCTTTTCTTGTCGCTTGTTGCCATGGTGAATCGTGGTATCGGGGCTCCACTGATGACGGCTTTTTAAAGTCGTGGTGCACGCGATTAACTCAGAGTGAACAAACTCTGTGTTGATTGAACCGATTGAAATCACCTGTTCTGAAACCTGTAACTCAGAGGTTCCCATCTCAGAGTGACTCAACTCAGAGTTCAGGGTTAGGCTCAGAGTCTGTTGAACCTCCTTTCTGAAACGGACCCCAGAAGAAATCTTTGAATCATAGGTTTCTGTAAAGCCTGGATATTATGCAGCCTCTGTCGTTGCCATCAGACACTGAGGCACAGATACATGGAATAAAAGGGTCCAGCCTGAAAAACATGGAAGTTACCCTTTAAGATTTGACCTTAACTTTCCCCAGAAACCTGAAAGTATCTCTGCTGTAAAGGCCTGATATTGTTGTAGCAGTCAGGTGGAAGCTGCAGCCTGGCGCTGGCTCACTTCCTCCCGAGGTGGACATCAAAGATGTGATACAGTCTCATCAGAGAAGATGAAGCCCTCGTCGCCAGCCGCTGATCATCCTGAGCGTTGTGCTGCTCTTTCATTCCCTGAAGCCAACCGAGCCTGACGAAGGAAACTGTTCTAAAACATTACAGTGCAAACAATACGCCGAGAGTTAAAAGGCTACACGGAGCTCTGCTGCGTCCCACTCCGCCTCAGCATTCATCTGTTCACATCAAACACACACACACACACACCGTCAGTGATTCAGCTCACCGCAGAAACACTGAGCCTCTGTTTGTAGTGTGTATTCTGACCACAGGATGCTCCGTCAGCCTCCATCTGCATCTCCGTCTCTTTCATGTACGCCGACTGTGAATCATGGATGGATTTGTGCTTTCAAGGAATTTGAAATATTGATGTTTGGATCTGTGTGTGTTCAGCTTTAAGTCTGTTCTCCCTCTGACATGCTCCAGTCTCTTCTTTATTTCTCTGCTGCTGCGGCTGCTGCCTCTTCTTCTTCTGCTGCTGCAGATTGGTGTCAAGTGCAGAGACCACACACACACTTTCTTCCTAACAAGTGATACACATTCATTACATTTCTGCCCACTGTGTGTGTTCTCTGCACTTGACACCAATCTACCCCGAGGCAGAAGAGTGTGCCGCCCACTTAGATCTCCCTCCTCCCCCCTCTCGCTCTCGCTCTCTCCCCTCTGTCTTCCACCTTGATCCAGTTGGCTGAAATAGGACTCTAATTGGCCATGCAATGTCAGAGAGACTGTGTGTGTGTGTGTGCTGCACAAAGTGTGTGTCCAATAAAACAGTCTAATATTCAGAAGACCTGCCAGTGCCCTCTACAGGCTGCTGAGTTCATCATGAAAGTGTTGGACAGAGAAATCCTGAGAGAAAGGATCCATCCATGGAGAAGTATTAATGTGCAATTTCATAGAAATCAGAAGCCAGTTTCACCTGTAGGTTCAAATTTAGCCTCCTAAGAGTTTTCTGTTGCTGAACACACACACACACACACACTACAAGTCCTTGAAAATATTCTGAAAAGAGAAGGCAAGTTTATTTCTACAGCAACAAAGCAATTCAAAGTGCTCCACATAAAACATCAAAAGCATCGAGACAAGGTGGAAAAAAACACTTTGTAAAAGAAAACGATCAATTAAAGAACCAGAGAACAGGAAAGTTTTAAAAAGTTAAAATATACTGAAACAGGCATTAAAGCAAGAATAAAAGTTACAGTGCTGTTAAAGTCAATACAAGTATTTGAATAATAAAAATGACGGTGCAGTGTTAGAAATGAAGAAATATTTGATTTAATAAAAGGCAGCTGCTGCAGCAAACAGGAAAGTCTTCAACCTTGATTTAAAAGAAGAGAGCGTTGATGCAGAGCTGCACGTTTCTCAGAGTTTGTTCCAGAAATGTGGAGCATAAAAACCAATTGCTGCTCCTCCATGTTTCGTCCTGACTCTGTGGACACAAAGCAGGCGTGTCCCAGATGACCTGAGAGGTCTGGGTGGTTCATAGTGTAGCAGAAGGTCAGAAATGTTTCTTGCACCTAAATCATTCAGTGCTCTGTAAACCTGCAGTAGTATTTTGAAATCGAGTGTTTGGCAGACAGGAAGTCAGTGTAAAGATCGGTCGATTTTCTTTATAAGGAGACATGTAAAGACATTGTTTCAGTAATCAAGTTGACTGAAGATAAATTCATGGACAAGTTCTTGCAGATCCTTCTGAGACATCAGTCCTTTTGTCCTCCGTATGTTCTGAAGGTGACAGTCGGCTGACTTTGTAACTGTCTCAATGTGGCTGTTAAAGCTCTGAGTCCATGATGACACCAAGATGTCTAACCTGGTCTATGGTTTTTAACTTTGCCAACTGAACCTGAGCTCTGACCTTTGATCGTTCTTACTTGGCTCTAAAAACTCTCTTTGTTCAGTTGGAGAAAATTGTGTCACATCCAGTTGTTGATTTGTTCAGTGCACTCAGTCAGAGCTTGTATTGGTCCGTCGTCCCCGGGTGACATGGTTATATAAATGTGTCATCTGCAGAACTATAGTAACATATTTTGTTGTTTTCCATAATCTGAGCCAATGGAAGCATGTAGATGTTAAACAGAAGAGGTCCCAGGATGGAGCCTTGGGGAACTCCACATGTCATTTTTGTACACTCAGACATTTAATTACCTATAGATTTTTAAAAGACTTTATTTCCTATCCTGCTCTGGTGGAAATTATCACATCAAACACCCTTTATGAAATAGGACATTTTACAATTTCTCAAGTGTCCTCAAAAACACATAACTCTAGAAACACGAGATAAAAGACGTCATGTGTCGACAGTATCCTTGTCAATTTTCAGCATCAATATAATCTGTAAAGACAAACTTTATTCATGTACATCTTTACATTTTGATTGGATTGTGTCGCCTCAACTTGTGAACCAGCTCACTCCACAGAAGGAAATGTTGGTATTGTTCATTCCTGCAAATCATATTTGTACTTTCATATGTATCTCATGAACGTTTCTAAAGTGACGTAGTATCTGAGCTGACTTTGTCATCTGCAGGTGGAGGGGGTGGTGGCTGATGTGATACTTGTGCTGTGTTCACACTACAAGAGACAACGCAACAGAGTGACTGGCTGCATTATCACAGGATTGTAGCTGAGGTATTCAACAAACAAACAACAAACAAAACACCTCGACTGAACGTCATCTAAAGATTGTATTTGGTCAAAAATATATCTGAATCCCATTTTAACATCACATTCCACAGTAAGCTAGCATAGCATCAGCTAACAAAGCTAAATAGCAGCACCACAGCTAATAACAAAAACATATGATCTGTTGTTGCTTCACTGCATCTTTGGAGCACTGAAAAAAGTTGAGGCGAGCTCAACTTGATTTTTAGCACATCACGCCGGTCCACAGCGACAAGTGTCAGGCGTCAGTTAGTTTGTAGCTTCATGTCAGCAGCTTCCACTAAAAATGACTCGTAGCCTGTTGCTGTGCTCGTAGTGAACACAGCATCAAGTCAGATGGCTGGCGAGCTGCAGCCCACTGTGTAGCACCAACACACAACAAACTTGGTTGTTTTTAAGCGAGTCATCGCTGTGTATCCAGCAGCTTCTGATGCACCAAACGTGGGTGTTTTTCAGGGACCCGTCACTGTGATTCCACTGTGGATTGTGCCACAGAAACCAGATATTTTAAGCTAAAACATGATCTTTTACGAACCATAACTAAGGGATTTTGGTGCCTGAACCTAACCACACATTAACCACAGTGCTGTTGAAACAAAATGTTTCAACATATCTGCTACATAACGACGTACAAATGTAACGTATCTGAAGTTTGCAGATTTAACTTTCCCTAACCAATCAGGGAGAACAGTGTATTTGTACTCATTAATATTTAAGTCCACAGTGATGCGTAGCCATGAATATATACTTGTTTTGCTGGGCTTTTAAGAGTGGAGCGAAGTCGTTGGCTCTGACGCACCGCTTGACAACAGCGTTGGTCCCGCCCACAGCGCTGATTGGCTTGTTTTTTCATTTTTACCAAACCCCAATCTTTCACGTCACGATGTGCGATGAATCAGTGGAGTGGACGGATTCCAAGGTCCGGACAAGAGCAATAGATTTGTCTGATTTGTGGAGCTCGGTGTGATCCTGCAGGTGCAGAGCGTTGAGCAATACTTGACATTGAAACGTTTGTTCATCCATCGTCCACATCATCATTTAGTTTCTGTCGATAAGAAATGTGACACACGTCCTCATAGTCCTTGTTTTCAAAAGTTACTTTGTTTTAGTTTTCGTCTTGTTTTCGTCATCAAGAAAAGAGTGTAAACAAGTTTGTTTCACCGGTTTGTGTTGATGAAATGAAAACACTGCTTGTAAGAGCCAATTAGCAGCTGTTACTGTTTATTATTAACATTTAAAATTTCACGGCTGATCTCACAAAGTATTAGATATCGTGTGCTAGAAAATAAATACAGTATTTTGTCACTAAGTGTAGGAAACACTGAACGGTATAAAGACAAACACATTAAACTAAACAACGTTGAGCAGCTGTGAGGAAACATTTGATTTTATTTCTCCATCATCTGTTAGTTCAGGATCGTTTCTGGGAAACAACCAATCAGACATGTTTTCAGCGTGTGGTTTTAAAACCGTGTGTTGAAGGTCGGGTGTTCCCCGGCTGTTACCAAGGTGACACTGACGAACCTCCAGCTCATTAACATTCACGCCGCCAGCTGTTGATTGGCTATTGACACAGCCTGCCAAGCGTTTGATTGGCTATCACATGAGCCATTAATTTTACAACAAGTGGAGTTTTCCCGCCCATCTGTCTCCCTGTGTGTGTGTGTGTGTGTGTGTGTGTGTGTGTGTGTGTGTGTGTGTGAATGCTTTTAACAGGAAGTGTCTCCTTTTAAACGATCTGTTATCTGACACACACCTGGTAAAAGTGTGTGTGTGTGTGTGTGTGTGTGTGTGTGTGTGTGTGTGTGTGTGTGTGTGTGTGTCAGGTTTATGTCATGTTCACTGAAGCTAACTGCTAGTTTTTATCTCTCTCTGTCAGATGTTTCTGTGGTCGATGCTTTTGTCCAGCTAGACGCTAAATGTGAGTCACTCTGTTCGTCCGTGCGTCCGTCCGTCCATCCGTCCAACTCTTTGGTCCAGTAAACTGAACACATGACCAGAAGCGTGTGGAAGTCCAGGCTTTACACCACATTTTGCAGCAGAACACACACTTACAGGGACATGAGGTGAAGTTTGACCTGATTCGTCCCTCCAACATGAGCAAGGCATTGTGGGTGACACAGGACAGGTACTGGTGACGACAGAGACGAGGAGCCAGACATTAAACAGTTGTAAACTTTTTGCAAATGAGAGCTGAATTCACCTGAAACCTCTAAAGGACTCTGTGGGGGAACTAATAAGAAAGAGGGACGTATCGATGACGGAGCTAATCTGATTTGTGTTGTGCAACTAGTGTTGGAAAATTCAGGGAATACTCAAGGTGGAAGTTTTCCACGGCTATTAACAGGAATTAATCAGGGAAAAAACAAAGTAAATGGTGTTCTCCCTTCATGCCTGGCACCCTGAGAAGTTTCAGCTGTTGCAGTCTGCGACGTCACCACTAGATGCCACTACATCCTACACACTGGCCCTTCAACAGGAGTTGGTGTTTATTCAGTGTGTGTTTGATCCACTGACCGGCACTTATTATAAAGAGAACACTTCATGTCTGAAACGGTTCCTCTCCTTCCCACAGTCTCCTCCCATTGGAAACAGAGCAGCTAACCAGTAGAGGCTGGTCCTCAAAAGGAATCTAGTGAGCCTGCAGAATCCGCCAGTCTGTAAAATCTGAAAGTGTGTGATTAAAATCTTCTGGTGTATGGTGGGAGATACAAAAAATAAAAAAAACTACCTAGATAACGTTAAACGCATCATGAGAACGTCGTAATTTACCTCCGCCCAGTACTCATTTTGACTGAATAAAGCTTGAACGCTTCACAATGTAAATCAGTGCAACCTCCGTCAGCTGTTGGTTGTGCCCACCGGCTGCTTAGAGGTGGCGATAGCTAGCTGCTAACAGCTAATGTTAACAAGCTCTCCTCCTGCTGACCTCTCAGCAGTGTTGTAGTAGTTGAGTAATTTTGACTTAATAGTACAGCACATTTTGGGGTTCAGGTGACGTCAGATAACTCCGCCCATCTCCTCCAGAGAGCAGGTAATGAGCTGTGGAGGCGGCTCCCTTAGTATTCGCTAAGGCCATGGCTACAGCTCAAAATGCTTCGAAGACATAAAAAAACTTAAAAATATAAAATGCTTGACAGAAAAAACACAATGTTAAATCAAAATCAGGAGCCAGATTTAAAGGGTACGCTGTCACAAGGTAACCATGGCAACATGTGTTAACTGTTAAAATGTACTGATAGTTGTGTTAATGATGACATCGTCAATGCACTTTAAATCTTGAAACTGAAAACTGTATTTATAACCGTGTTACGAACCAGGAGATGATACAAAAACTATAACTGTCACTCAAACACCCACATGAAGTGCTGATGGCTGAAAGGTTAATTTGTTATTGTACAATACGAGAGACAAACTTCACAACCAAACACAGATCAGAGAGAGAAATGAATCTGTGATGAGACAGAATAAATCATTTTGTATTTTTCCCAAGAACAAGATCTGATTGTCTCAGAGACACAGGCTGCCTGTCAGCTGAGCAGCGTCTGACTGCTCAACATAAACGGAAACACAACATGTTACAGCAGCAGAGCGGATGATTTCATCTAACGTGTTTTACAGTCTCCAGAAAACAATCCTGTAACTTTAATGTGACCTGTTTTCACATCCTCACTGTGACCTCGTCACATGTCCACGTTTGGTCATGGACTTTCCACGTCCACATATGGCGTCCAAGGTACCCTGGGTGTGTTGGTTGTTGACGTTCTGGGACGCCGTGTCAACTTCAGCCTGTTACATGCATTGTTTTATCTTCTGTTGTTCAGACCAGGCGCGAAGAAAACAATTTGTGCAAGTGAATCACATGTAAAGCATTGCTCACGTGTGTGCGTTTGCACGAGACCCACGAAAGCACGTGAACACACATGAAGGCGGTGCCCATGTCTCACGGTCTCACGTGAGCGCGGTGCCCAGAGAGGCAGTCAGAGCTACAGGCTACAATGAGGCTACAACTTTTTATGTCGGGGCTTCAGGACACTTGGATCACTACGGACGAGCAGTATGGAGATATTTTGTGGTTTCAATGATGTGTTTTTGGACGTTTGAATCTGGGGCGCCGTCAGCCTCCATTAGGTGGAGTTGTGTTGCTACCTCCTCTCCCCTTGGATCTCTGCAAGTGATGTGAGGACTCTAAAACTTCACCTGAGCCTCCCTCGGCATATGGGTGAGTAGATAATGGCTGAATTATCGTTTTTGGGTGCACTATCCCTTTAAAGTTGCTGTGGTCAGGTTTGGTAACAGAAACATGGTGAGGACGCTCCTTTAAATGACTCAAAGTTCACACATAGTTCACACGATTACACCAGTCTTCAGGAGAAAATCCACATTTTTGTGAGTTTTGTCTCACATTGGTCACATGATCGCAACCTTTCCAAATACACAGGATATGTATGAATTTGGGTGCATTACTTCTCGTAGGAAAACGTACAAACAGTTTATGAAAACAGCCTAAAAAATGATAAACTGTTATTGCGTTTAATTTTACATTAAAATGAAAATCTTGTTTCAGGTATTTTCACATCATTAATGTGAAATAAATCTTTAAATGTGTTCAACAACAAACAGAGCTGTTAGTAATAAACTATATTATCAGGAACTGTGAAATAAACCTGTACATATAATAATGAGTCTGTTTAAAGCTGTTTATTTATCAGGAAATGTGACGAGAAGAGCGTCTCAAACAGTTTTTATTTCTCTGTCGATCATTTCTTCATTTAAAACCATTTGTCACTTTATTCCTGTCACGCTCACATCACTGGATCATGTTGGCTTTAGCCACTGACACACACACACACACACACACACACACATGGACACATGTTGGTGAATGACACTCACAGATTACAGACCTACCTCTCGTAGCACTACACTCTGTAATCTGTGGATGTCATGTGCTGAAACCTGTCAATATTTTCCTCCGCTGCAGCAGTCAGTGTGTCACATGTCAGCGTCTCTCACCCACACACACACACTCACTGCAGAGAGAAAATATCCCTTAATAAACTGTAGAAATATGAAATGACTGAAAGTGCTCGTTAAAACTGATGTTAGTTGATTTCAGTGGAGAGTTGAGTCTGTCTGAGGTTAAACATTCATACCTACAGGCTATATAAATGATTTCACATTATTTAGAAGACAAATTAAAATTCTTAAACTGTGTGGAGTCACACACACACCTCTGCATGAACGTGTTCACTGTCAGATACACTTTACATTCTCCACATCCACTCATGCTGCGTTCAGGTCCCATGGGATGGATCGTGCAGATGGGAAACTTTTCCATGTAAACAATTTGCCAGCGTTCATGTTCTCACAAGATGTGTGTGTGATGGTCATCTGAGGGATCAAACTCTGCTCTAACCATTTATATATCCATTCAGCTTGGGTTTAATTACACTGAGCGGCGCTCTGTGCTGATCTGAGGCGTCCATGTTTGTTTTGCTTCCACGCCGTTCTGTATTGGAGCTCAGCTGTGTGTGTGTGTCTGAGCTTTCCAGTCCGAACATGAACTGAAACCGCAAACTTGTGACTGTAGATTTATCATCATCTGGGTCTGCCTGGTCCCTTTGCATGCACACCAACGTGCACAGAGGCTTTTTAACTTGTGCATGTAACTTTAATGTAATGTGATGCCTGTAACTGTGCTAACAGCTGGGCTAACTAACTGGGGAGAGCAGCTAACGGCTAGCCTGGTTCGTAGTAAAGTCAAACTGACAGCTGAAACATGGAGGCTGTGTGAACCAACATGAACCAAGGTTTAACATTTATTATACTGTCAGGGCGCCACTGTTGCCAACTCCTCAGTAAGGAAAGTAGCTATTGGCTGTCCTAAAAGTCGCTAGAAGTTGCTAAATGACGTCATCGCCTAATTTGCATAATTGTCCATATGCATGTAATTGTAATGGCTGCTGTAGGAGAGAGGAATAACGTCGTGGGAGAGACAAAAACTGAGTAAAAAACACCCTGAATATGTTTAGAACTACAAATGAACCTTCTTTCAGTGATTTATATTAGACAAAGAAAATTTTACATTTACATCCCGCCCTGACTGTAAACCTGGTCGGGATCAGCCAGCGGTGGTTCTGCGCATGTGCAACTCACTTGCAGTCTGGACGTGGAGGGGTTAACATCTCCTGCTCTGACTGCAGCTGGGAGGGAGGACTGGGCCCTCTGTGAGGGCTTTGAGGCGAGAGATGAGCCCACGGCAGCATCCGCTGCTCGTTGGGAAGAATAAGAATGATACGTGCTCTCACAGCAGAGTCTCCACAAGTCTTCAATAACAGCAGAAAAAGTGGCTAGATTTGTCGCTAGTCACTTTTTTGAAAGAGTCGCTAGAGGGGTCTGAAAAGTCGCTAAATATAGCGACAAAGTCACTAAGTTGGCAACACTGCAGGGCGCTGCATCACTACTCCACGCCTTCCATTGTTACCTTTCACAATAAAAGACCAACTGAAATTACACAAAGCATTTTGCTGAGAGACGATACACAAGTCACCAATACATATTTTCAGAACTTAGCATGTCGACCTGTGGCTTCACTCTCTCCTTTGTTGTCCTGTCTCCAGACTGTCGTAGAGTCGTTGAGCTCCACGTGTCCACAGACAGCAACAATCAGTCCGTCCTCCGTTTCTGATTCTCAGTAACATCAGGAGAGACTTACTCCACATCAAAATAAAGTTTCACACTGAAGCCATCTCCACAGGAATGTAGCAGCTAAGCTACGAGGAGAAAAAAATGTAAAAAAAAAACAAAACGTAACCACGTGTGTGTGTTGGCTAAACGTAACCACGTGTGTGTGTGTTGGCTAAACGTAACCACGTGTGTGTGTTGGCTAAATGTAACCACGTGTGTGTGTTGGCTAAACGTAACCACGTGTGTGTGTGTTGGCTAAACGTAACCACGTGTGTGTGTGTTGGCTAAACGTAACCACGTGTGTGTTGGCTAAACGTAACCACGTGTGTGTGTTGGCTAAACGTAACCACGTGTGTGTGTGTTGGCTAAACGTAACCACGTGTGTGTGTGGGCTAAATGTAACCACGTGTGTGTGTTGGCTAAACGTAACCACGTGTGTGTTGTTGAAGGAAAAAAACATCAGTTGGTGGTGTTGTACAGACGTAGTGCTTTTATTTTGAAAGAGACTGTATCAAACTGTACATTTCCTGTGAAAACAGAAGTGTATTTTGAAAACAGACAATGCATGTAACAGGCTGAAGTTGACACGGCGTCCCAGAACGTCAACAACCAACACACCCAGGGTACCTTGGACGTCATATGTGGACGTGGAAAGTCCATGACCAAACGTGGACATGTGACGAGGTCACAGTGAGGATGATGATGATGTGTTGAGCACCACGTGCTGGTCTGCTTTTTCTTTCTGTGAGAACACTTCACGGCTTCATTCTCTGTGTGCAGCCTCCTCACAGGATCATGTGCAGTAATATCTGAGAGCTGCTGCGATAAGAAGGAGCGGCTGTAATAAAACACCAACCTCAGCAGACACGTTTAGACACATTTACAAAAGAAAGGCGAACAGGCCAGGTCTCACTTACTAAATCTGACTCCCTGTGTGTGTGTGTGTGTGTGTGTGTGTGTGTGTGTGTGTGTGTGTAACACAGCCTCATCATTAATTTTCTTTTGTGTGTTTGAGAGTGAACCCAGAGAGAGCAGAGGAGGGTGGATGTGGATAAAGTTGGTGGGTGTAGCTTCATTCAGACAGACAGCAGCTCTCTCTCTCTCTCTCTCTCTCTCTCTCTCTCTCAGTGAGCGCGTGCCTCTCGGTCGGAGCAGCAGCTCGTGCTCAAACACAAACGCGCACCGCGAGCGGACTCACTGCTGCTGAACAGGCGGCACGAGACTCTTCTTCCTCCTCACCACCATCACCACCATCACCCTCCTCCTCGTCCTCCTCCTCCTCCTGCTGCTCCTCCTGCTGCTCCTCCTCCTCCTGCTCGGTGGATGGAGGGATGCTAACCGGAGACCTTCATCATCATCATCTTCATCAGCAGCGGGAGCGGAGGGAGAGAGCAGCGGCAGCAGCGGCGTCTCTTCGCGGGCTAAAAAGTTGAGGAGGATCCGGTTTAATACCGGAGCACCGGAGGGGCCCGTGCCCGCCGTTAACCCGGGATAATCCGCCTGACACGGTTTGCTTCTACTTTGGACTCCGTGGAAACGGATCCGGTGTTTTCTGGAGGGATTAATTGTGTATTTAACGGATCACTGACGGCGCTTTCAAGGATCCCTCTACGGTCCCCGGTGCTGAAACTGAGCTCCGGTGTGTGTGAGCGGAGGGGCCCCCGGTTGGTATTTGTCTCCTCACCGGATTCCCGCTGTTTAAACTGTTGTGACGTTAAAAACGAGCCCAGGTGTGTGTTGTAACGGATTCCCGGTGGGTTAACGGATCAATAACGGATTTTAACTCCATCACGGATTTCTTTGTGTTTGACATCTGAGGTGTTTTAACGGAGCTCTGGCGTTAGTGTAACGGATCCCCGGACAGTCCCGGCTGGACCGCTGACCGACGGTAACCCCGGCCCCCTCCCCCGCTGATAATAAAGCAGGTGGAGTTAACGGAGGGAGATAACGGGCTGAAAGAAGTCTCTCTCTCACCGGGCTCCCCTGAACTCAAGGGACCGAGTGCCGGTAGAGACGGACCCGGGGCTCACCTCCTCCCGCCGGGGACCGGAGAGGAGAAGTTACCGGAGCAGCAGAGGAGTTGACCGGGATGTTTACCGGCTGCATCCGACGTCCTCGAGGACCGTTAACGACCGGACAAGGCTCATCATTACCACCACACCGATCTCATTAACGGAATGCATTGATTGGTGGATTCCGTTACCGGATAAAAGCCGCCCCTTTCTCCCGTTTCTGCTGCGTCCGATTGGAATCCACCGGATCGATACATTCCCGGGGATCAATCATCCCGAATCCATTCTTCATCCATCAGCACTCACGAGCTGTGGAGCAGGATCGTTTAGACCCGGCGGAGGAGCCGAGTGAATTATCTCCTGCACGCTGAAATAAAGCCACATGCCGGCCGTAAATTATCCACTTAACCCCCTCCAGAGACACACAGGCTGCAGGGAGACAGGCAGGGAGACATAGAGCCCCGCTGCAGGGAGACAGGCAGGGAGACATAGAGCCCCGCTGCAGGGAGACAGGCAGGGAGACATAGAGCCCCGCTGCAGGGAGACAGGCAGGGAGACACAGACCCGGGCTGCAGGGAGACAGGCAGGGAGACATAGAGCCCGGCTGCAGGGAGACAGGCAGGGAGACGTAGACCCGGGCTGCAGGGAGACAGGCAGGGAGACACTGACCCGGGCTGCAGGGAGACAGGCAGGGAGACAGGCAGAGACATAGACCCGGGCTGCAGGGAGACAGGCAGAGACACAGACCCGGGCTGCAGGGAGACAGGCAGAGACATAGACCCGGGCTGCAGGGAGACAGTTATTACCCAAATATTTCTGCAGATAAAGAAACAAAAAGGTCATTTCAGCCTCAAACTGAGCGAAAATCTCAAAATTCCTAAAGACACATTTGGAAAATTCTTCATTTTATCACAAAATCTGGACAAAAAATAACAAAATGTGGTGAATTTTTTCACTAAAGTAACTAAAACTTTCAATTTCTTGACAAATTTAAACGTTTATTAATATAAAAACACAAACTCCTGGCTCATGAGGTGCTGATCTGGGTTCGAGCCTCTGCTCTTAATAATCGTGGAGATCCTCGCAGTTCATCCGTGGCTCCTAACACTGACCTTAATGTTCTGCGAGGCACTTTCATCTCCCTCTGTGTCATCATAGTAATCCCATAATAGTCTGCTCGGGGTTTATTTATGCTTTATTGCAGGTCTGGAGGAGCTTTAACTCAGAAGAAATTAACTTTATAACAACCCGGAGAAAATAACCTGCTGCTTTAAACCTCCTCTGTTGGTTTTTGGTTGCTGGGATGCGTTCGGATCAAGAGGCTGTTTGTGAAGCTCAAAATGAGGATTTCCATCATCTGAGAGCGATTTTAATAAATCTGTGACTTCAGGTTGTTTGTGAGCGAACAGGATCTGAGCGAGGCTTTGTTCACCGCCGTCTGTGCTGCTTTGGAGTTGAGCTTACCCAGCTGATTCCCAGTGAAAGCCTATGGATGGTACGCTCACTGTATAGCCACATCCTCAACAGCATACCTCCTCCTCCTCCTCCTCCTCAGCCGCCTCGAGAACTTGTAATCGAGCCATGCAGCATTGATTTTTTTTTCTTTCCCCTTCACCGCAAAACCAAAACGCACACGACCATCTCATCCCTTTCTGGTTTGTCAGTTTTGTTTGTCTGAAATGTAAGACGTGCCGCGGTGTTGATTTTCCACCTCGAGCCTGAGCTGAAGGACGTTCATAACGGTCCAGCGGCGCCGGGGTCAGAGGTCAGGCTCTCAGAAATATAACTGCAGGAGTTTGAGCTGCAGAGACGGGCGGTTTGACAGACTGAAGACTTTCTGACTCGTCTGAGCTGAGCATAGATGAGAGTTTTCCTGCAGCGTCAGGACGTTTCTTTGCTGTTAGAGTGACACTTTCAGATCAATGGGACTAAACGACAGCAGCCCGGGCGCCATGCGCAATGGCCGCGGCCTCTCGGACCAGTGGGCAGAGTCAGTGGTGGTCCGGCCTCGAACCACCGAGCGCCACATCACGGTGCACAAGCGCCTGGTGCTGGGCTTCGCCCTCTCCATTCTCACCCTCATCATTGTCACGGCGGTGGCTGTGGTGCTCAGCGTCCGCTTCGAGGAGTGCGGCGGACGAGATCGGGACGGAGCAATGGGGGAGTCGGGCTCACGAGGCACCGGAGGGTCATCGAAGTTGAACGGGAGCAGAGGGGAGAGGACGGGGGAGAGAGGGGACGACGAGGCGGTCCAGCCGTGGAGGAACTCGAGGCTGCCGGGGTCTCTGAGGCCGCGGCACTACGACCTGCGGCTCGCTGTCTACATGGACAACTTCACCTTCTCTGGAGAGGTCAGCATCGAGCTGGAGTGCGTCAACGCCACCAGATTCATCGTCCTGCACACTGACCGCCTTGAGGTACGGTGGCCTGTAAGGTTAACATAAATTGTCTTTCAGAACATAGTGACATCTGTGAGACGCCAGTATCGGCAACGGGCATCAGCTTGCCGACATTCGAGGTTAAACGAACACAAAGAGGAAAGCTGTCCAGGTGCGCTTATATAAAATTAGGAGGCGTGACTCTGCTAATAACCTCCTCAATGTTTGAGTCTTCGTTAGGCGCCGTCACAGGCGTCACGTTTGCAGCTGGGCAACAGTAAAAATTCTTGTGTCAAAGGTCATCACGTTGATCGTCACATGAAAACACCAAATTTATTTACTTTGTGAGCAGATCTCCTGATCACGGAGAGTCTACTGAACTCAGCCGACACCTGTCCGAAATTTTGCTGTTATAATCGGTGATGTGACTGAACCCTTTGAAGCCTCGTAATCCTAAAACTTGTGGTTATTGGTCAAGGAAAGGTCTTAAAAGCCAGCAAGATGTTATTCCCTATGGAGCATGAATGCATTAGATTTTCATATTTCTTTGTACATGTGAGAAATTCAGCGTGAGGGTGGTGCTAGAGGAAAGGTCGGGGTCACTGAAGTCGTCCAGAATTATCCTCTGGAAATGGTGACTATCTGCAGGAAGGTTAGTGGAAATCTGGCGAAAGCTTGTTGAGCGACCCAATAACCAGAATAAATGTTTGCATCGTATGTTTTTGCAAACCCTGGAGACGTTATGTACATTATTATGTAACTGATACGTTGAAACTTTCAGCGACACTCTGGTTAATGTGCGGTTACGTTTAGGCACATAAACCATCTGGATATGGTTTGGAAAGACTACGTTTTGGCTAAAATACCTTGTTCTGGGGCACTGTCCCCGTGGAAACGCAGCATTGTCTCAGAAACAAAAACGCGCTTTTCTTCGCACTATCGCAGCAGGAACACCAGCGATGTCTCTGTAACAAACAGCAGCTTTGCGTCGCACTATCCCGTCTGGAAACATGGTGACAGGTCGCTAAGAAACACCCACGCTTAGTGGCTAAAAATCTAAACGCAGCGATGTCTTGTTAAAAATCAGCTGGTTCAGTTGTGCGTTGGTCTTGACCAATGTCTGCAGCTCGGCAGGCATCTCTCCGAGGTGTCGCACCATCCACCATCCCCTCCACCTCCTGATGACACAGTCAGCTCAGATACTACGTCACTTTAGAAATGTTGATATGAAACATAGAGAAGTTTTGCAGAACCGTGTGTTAAGAAATGTAAAAGGTGTTACTGCCCCGTCAGCACTGAAAAGCTTTAGAGGTGTCTGGGTGACATAAACTGGAACCTTTGTTTCAACAGTCACACTGAAACAAAGTCATTAAAGCAACAGCTTTATGTGTAACAGCCATCTTAAATCAGTTTGAACTTTTCACTGGTAAATCACCCAATATAGTTCTTACAGAGCCAAAGGATCTGATCTCCCCACAGAAACCACAGTTTTGTATGAAGTCCAGAAAGTGTGTAGAAAAATTATTATACAACGTATGCTCATACAACAGTTCGTATAATATCGTACAAATTAGTGCCCCACGAATGACATTTAGCGTAAAATTACCAAAGTCAGGTTTTGGTAAGCAAAATTACAGAGGTTATGTTTCTTAACTTAAGTACCTTAAAATGACTCAAAGTCCACACGGTTCTGAACACTCGTCTCCCGGGGATAGTCCTGTCTTCTGTGACCACATCCTGTGACCTCGTCACATGTCCACGTTTGGTCATGGACTTTCCACGTCCACATATGACGTCCAAGGTACCCTGGGTGTGTTGGTTGTTGACGTTCTGGGACACTGTGTCAACTTCAGCCTGTTACATACATTGTCTGTTTTCAAAATACACTTCTGTTTTCACAGGAAATGTACAGTTTGATACAGTCCCTTTCAAAATAAAAGCACTACGTTGGTACAACACCAACAACTGATGTCTTCTTTCTTTGAAGAACTCAGGCGATTACGTTTTACAATCATACAGGAAGTGAACACCAGCCTACCAGGTGAAAGTCAGTAGTTGTCCTGCCTGTCCTACTCAGACTTTCGCTGTCCTCACTTCCATTGTTGTCCGTTTCCCCCTGACGCCACTGGGTGCTGTTAAACAATAACAGTGACTGGCTGCGTATCATGTCGACATGAAAAGATGGCTTTCTTGGTCAGTGTTTGACGCCTGAAATCACTGACCAAGTGCTGGACATCAAGGACTTCAGAGGGTTGTCTTCACGCCCGTCTGTGCACTGGTCACATGACTGCAACATTCTCATGCACGAATTACTGGCTCATGATTAGATTGGATATCTATGAACGTTGGTGTATAGAGTGTGCCAGGGCTGACGTCAAAACCCAGAAGTTTAGCATCGCGCTGGTTCCCGGAAGAGAAAGTGAATGTGATGTTTGCATTGCGTTTTGGGTTATGTCAGAAAATAAGCTCTGTGGCTAACACAAGTTTATGATACTTACAGGTTTTGTTCAGCGAGATAATCTTCACATATGAACACCTTTCATACCGCATTTGAAGCTTAAATGCCGTCACCAGTAGTAAAAAGCTAACGTTAGGCTTTAACGGACTACATGACTACTCCACGGTCGCATGACTCTTGACGTCACCGCCACTAAGCTTTCAACTGATTTCGGCCGCTTTATTTTAAAAACATTGTATAATGGGGAAATCGGACTGTTTAAGCTAAATAAGAAGCTGTAATGGCGGACTGCCAGCACTCTCGCCTGTTCGGGGGTGATGACGTTTAATGTCCCCGACAGGGTTTGTAGTCGTATTGAGCAACTTGTTAGCAACCGCCTTTTTTACGACACGTAAAAGCTTCAGAATTCACAAGTAGGGTATTTACTGACGTGTTTTATGTCGTAGAACAAAACCTGAAACTCACTTAAGCTTTTGTTAACCACAGACCTTATTTGAGGCATTTTACCAAAATCCCATTCAAAAAGGGTTTTGACTTTTAGACGAGAGAACCGGAAGTGCTAAGAGCGCTAACGGAGTTCCAGGTTTACTGGCACACTCTATTACTTTTTGTAGGAAAACATTGTAGGACACAGCCTGCACCAACCTGTGACCTTCTGAGCAGTGAGCTGATGTGGGCCTCCTCCAGCTGATGTGTACTAACTTATGACAGTAATTGAGAACGAAGCTGCGTATCTCCTCTAAACTCTGCCCGCCCTCTCTCTGAGATGTCGCTGCCTGTGGACGTTCACAGTTTGATAACTTTCCTGATGAGTCCTCCTCGTCTGCAATCCTTAGGTCTGCTGTCTGCGCCGGAGCAACAACCTGCTCTCGAACAAAGAATGTTTATTTCCAGATTTGGCCTCAGAGGTTTCCTTAACGAGGCTAATTAACCGTCAAAGTTGCTGTTTCAGCCGATTTTTTTTTTCCCGAGATGAGCGTGTGGTGAGAGAAAGCCTCAGAGAAACGCCTGAGCATCATGATTTTTCAGGCCCGGTCATCTGGGCTAATGTGAGAGGGGGATAAATGAGTCTAATTCGGGCCGAGGCCAATTAAAAACCCTGCAGCCCCGTCTGTGTTTGTATGTGAGCACGCTGTGAATTCAGAGGTGTTGTTGGGCGCCAGGCAGGTCTCCTAAGGTATCCTCCGAGTCCACATGACAATTTTTTTAAAGATGATGAAAAGGGCCAGAAAACACAACTGTGGATAAAAATACAACCTGCTGAAGAGAGAGGGGAGAAAAATACTCCTGCGAGCAGCACTTTATTCTCAGAGTCAAAGAAATGTCACGAGTACAAGATGCATTCAACAAACCAGAGCTCAGAGCTTCATTGTTGCAGCTTTGCATGTTTTAAAACATGAAGTATAATTCCTGCTGAGCCCAACACATCACCAGGCTGATTTCCTTCACCTCAGGCATCGACTGGTTTCAGTTTATGTCGAAGAAAATGAACTTGTGGAGACCTCAGCGGCGCTCACGACAGATTTGATTACAATGAGACATTAATAAAGATTTAGTATTCAAACAGGAACAATGGCGGGTCGTTAAAGCACCTGACAGTGACGAGTTAAGCCCAGAACCCAAACCAATCAACAAACAAACACAATTAAAAAGCATTTTGGTTGAGCGGAGCGTTTGAAGACATCACGAGAAAGCGTGGCGCTGCGTTCGCTGACTCACCAGAAAACCCTTGAAAAACATCCTTTTAATCCCCGACGTTTCCTCTCTGTGTCAGCAGGCTCTCTGCTCGTATCGATCACTTCATTCATCAAAGAACAAACACACTCGCACACAGACAGATACAGACGCACACACCCAGCCTTTGATTGGCTGAGAGGCGCTGATGTGTGACAACAAAGAGACCCAGAGGTTCCTAATGGTTCCCCCTGTTGCCGGGCGTGTTCCCATCATGCACCGCTGCTCATCTCAGAGGGTAGTTCCGCTGGGTTTCTTCAGCTCTCAGCTCTCTGCCTAATGATGGCTGATTCTTCTTTGTTTCACTTGTTTGCTCTGCTGGTCTGCAGGTGGAGGCGTCTGTGGGCCTTTTGCAGCCTATTGATGTTGTGATAAAGAACATCTGGAGGTGATTTTAAGCAAGAATCTTCTGGCAATGAGCATCGAACAAGCAAATAGGGGACACACAGAGAACAGGATGTTTATGGTCAGAGCATAATAAACTAAATATAACACACTGTGTTGCAGACACTTGTTGATCCTGTGCAGTGGTGGAAAAAGCACTCATATCTTTGCCTTAAGTAAAAGTAGAGCTACCACTCTGTGAAACTGCTCCGTTACACGTGCAACAATCAAGATTTCACTCACAGCTACAGTTCATAACTTCTCCAAACATAACGTTCTGTCATAATTAAGGCTGTCAAAATACCACATTAAAATAATTAACTCTGATTAATGGCGTCCCGTGGTGCCCTTTGACCTGGTGCGTCACTGAAGGCCACAGTGTCTTTGTCACATGACGGAGGCAGATGAGACGACGCTGCTCGGCATTTCAAAAACACCCAGATGGAGCTGTTGATACGAGCAGCGTTCTCTGCAGGTTCTGCAGGAAGGAGTTTCCGTACCATCGGAGAACTTCAGTCTAAAATATCACCTCAACACAAAGACTTCAGGTCTGAGCTAGCACAGCCTCTGATGCTAATGCTAACGCTAGCAGCCAGCCCCGTCAAGTCACACTGGACCAGGTGTTCAGACTGAGTCAGTCTACCTGTGACCGACTCACTGACTAATGCCCTCTATACACTGTGTGATTTTATTATTATCTTATCAGACCACTGCATGACACACTGTGAGACGTGGATCTAATAAACTTTGGTACGACGTCAAGTTTGATGTGTGCAGATTGTACGGTGGCCGTTTACTACTGAATCGCAGGTTACGACGTACGTCAGTCTGCAACGTCATCAGCGTACGTCATCCATCTGCGCCACCATAGGTAGCTTGCTCACCTGGAAGTTGCAGTTCCTCCGCAGTTTCCTTCCATGCAGCGTCTTTTTCTGGCGGTCATGATAGCAGCTGGAGGAAACATCAGATCAACAAGGCTTCTGCTGCCACAGCTCCACCAAACTTTCCCACATTAAAATAATTAACTCTGATTAATGGCGTCCCGTGGTGCCCTTTGACCTGGTGCGTCACTGAAGGCCACAGTGTCTTTGTCACATGACGGAGGCAGATGAGACGACGCTGCTCGGCATTTCAAAAACACCCAGATGGAGCTGTTGATACGAGCAGCGTTCTCTGCAGGTTCTGCAGGAAGGAGTTTCCGTACCATCGGAGAACTTCAGTCTAAAATATCACCTCAACACAAAGACTTCAGGTCTGAGCTAGCACAGCCTCTGATGCTAATGCTAACGCTAGCAGCCAGCCCCGTCAAGTCACACTGGACCAGGTGTTCAGACTGAGTCAGTCTACCTGTGACCGACTCACTGACTAATGCCCTCTATACACTGTGTGATTTTATTATTATCTTATCAGACCACTGCATGACACACTGTGAGACGTGGATCTAATAAACTTTGGTACGACGTCAAGTTTGATGTGTGCAGATTGTACGGTGGCCGTTTACTACTGAATCGCAGGTTACGACGTACGTCAGTCTGCAACGTCATCAGCGTACGTCATCCATCTGCGCCACCATAGGTAGCTTGCTCACCTGGAAGTTGCAGTTCCTCCGCAGTTTCCTTCCATGCAGCGTCTTTTTCTGGCGGTCATGATAGCAGCTGGAGGAAACATCAGATCAACAAGGCTTCTGCTGCCACAGCTCCACCAAACTTTCCACACACTTCTTTTTGTTCCTTTTGCCTCCATGGCAAGCGATCGTGTGTTTGGGTTTAGCGTCGGTGTCATGGTGACCATTGTGTCATTTCCTGCTGCATTTCTATTGGTTGATTAGTAGACGTAGGTCGTAGCAGCTGTCACACTGTGAGATAGTCATCCTAAATTTCTGACACTGTCAGAATTTTATCTCAGGTTATCTTTGGTCGCAAGACGCTGACACGGCCGTCCTTGAACCTGTCTCACAGCGCGATGTAAGACCACCGCTTTAGAGCCACGACCAAAGATAGCACCATGTTTCTCCCACGATGGCCATCTTTCGTCTGGGACAGCCCAAAATCACACAGTGTGTACCGGCTATAACAGGATGGACTGCAGACCAGTTTGGGTGGAACAAGGGACGGATGAAAAAACATCTAGTCTGTTCTCACAAATTATTTGTTTGTTTTCCTATGATAAGCAGTGCACACAACTTTGTACATATCCCATGTATTTTGAAGGGCTGCAATCTCATGACCAATGTGCTGATGACAGTAAAAAGGAAAGAGTCCCGAGTGCCTGTGAGGAGGCAGGTTGGGGTGGATGGGTCACAAGAAAATGGGCATTCACCCAGGACTTTCCCCTGGAGTCACATGTTCAGTTCTGTGTGAACTTAGAGTCATTTGTACGTTCTCCCCGTGTTTCTTTTCCTAAACGTAACTTCTGTAACTTTACATTAATCACGTAACTGTACAGTGAGGGTGTAACGTCATTCATGGGACACAAATCTGTCAGATGTTGTACAAACGGTTGTGCATGCATTTTTCATAGGATCTCTTGGGACCCATTGTTTAGGAATATGCTGAAAACTCATACCCCTCCTCCTCCTCACTGCAATAAAAGTAGAGCAGAGGTTAAACACAGTGTCTGTAACACTCTCCTCACATGTTCTCAGATACATATTAGTGACTGTTTCACTAGTAAAGTGAGATGGTGTGTGACCCGACCGCCATGTTGGAAAACCCCACTGCGTGACTCTTTTTCGGAGCACGCTGTCCTCCAGCAGAGCAGAATAAAATAACACGAGCAGATGTGATGTAACAAACATGATGACGTCCTCGACTTTGGACTCACTGGCGCTCTCTGTTTCCTCGAAGATCGGCGGCGCCGAGATCAAAGTTGAACTCTGAATGAGAGCTTTTTATTTTGGTCCAACATTTTGCTATAATAAATTCTGGTGGGCCTGAATCCAAAGAGTGGAAATTATTGATTACTGAATTTAATGCTGCGGCTCCTCCAAACACTCCAAACAGATACCTGCAGGATATGTGGAACACTGGATCATGTACAAACAAACACATACGTGTGTTTACTTTGGCGTCTCTTGGTTTGTTGTTTTTGTTGTTTTCACATCAGAAACCAGTTTGAAAATATTGATTAGACCTATTAGTAATGGCTCAAAAGGCTCAAATATTTTGCAGATTTCAATGTCAATGTTGCTCTCTACACCTGTGAATAAACTGCAAAGCAGTCATGCACAAAAAAATGTGAACAAGCACGAATGAGACCGACACAAGTTGCTCTGAGTCAGCTGACAGAAGCAACGACTCGTCAGCACTGATCTATTTTTATTCCCTGTAACGTATCATCTCACCGCTCATCATTCCACGTCCTCCTCTTCCTCCCTGCAGGTGGACCGCGTGTCTGTCACAGCAGAGGGAGGCGCCGGTGGCCGGCCCGCCAACAGGCCCGGGGGCGGAGCCATGCGCATCCACCGCCACTTCCCCTACCCGGCCAATCAGATGTACGTGGTGGTTCTGCACCGCGAGCTGAAGCCGATGAGAGTTTACCGGCTGAACATGAGCTTCGACGCCGCCATCGAGGACGAGTTGCTGGGCTTCTTCAGGAGCTCGTACACCCTGCAGAGAGAGAGACGGTACGTGCACACACACACACACACACACACTGAAACACTCATTTTTCCTGCAGCAGCAGGTGGTTCAACCAGAAAAGGTCAGAGCTTCACATCCACGACATTGATTAACTCAAACACACTGCTGACGGTGTGTGTGTGTGTGTTCCACTTATCAAACCACACACACACACACACACACACACACACACAAACAACACTCACTCCCTCCTTATGAATTTCCCATAAGCCTCTGCTGCAGAGTTGTTTCCACATCAGATTTCTTCCCCACGGTGCTGATGGGAAACAGACTGTGTGCTGATACATTTATTATTTCATGCAGGACGTTTCTGTCTGTGTGGCCTCCAACTGTGTGACTGTGTGTGTGTGTGTGTGTGTCTGTGTGTGTGTGTGTGTGTGTCTGTGTGTGTGTGTGTGTGTGTGTGTGTGTGTGTGTGTGTCAATGCGCGACAGAGCATTTTATCAGAGTCTGTTCCACTTATTGCAGAAACACAAAGTTGTAATTAATTGATGAAATCAGAGCGTCTCACTTGTGTTTGGAGACGTGAAGTCACGACCATATGTGGACTCTGTCAGGCTGAAACTTTAAAGGTTGGTCTAGTCAGCTGTGTGGATTACACCGTGGGTATTTACTCCTAACTGATGGGCTGGAGTCATGGTGGGCCACGTCCAGTGCCCTGATACAAGTATGATTTCTAAAATGTTTCAGATGTCACGGTAAAAGAAATGTGACTCAAACTGTGAGAGTGGATTCAGAGAAATGGTGGAAGGTGTGACACCAAGGGGAGACGCTGCCAAGCTGCAGAGCACTGTTCAAGACCAGCAGGCAACAACTGGTTGTTTGTTAGTACGACATCGCAGCATTTCCAGCAGCCTTTTAGCCAATGTGAGTGAGTGTATTTCGTGACCCATCACCATGTGTCCAGATGGGATTGTGCCACTAAAACTGTGTTTAAAGTCAGAACATGATCTTTTCTGGACCAAGCTGAGCAGTTTTTGTGCCTAAACAACCGCATGTTAACATGTTCAACATATCCGCTACATAACAACGTGCACATGTAAAGTGTCCATGGTTTGTAGCACCTCAGTCTCACTCTGAAGTCCTCAAAAATATTGGCGTTTGGGCAGCGACGTCTGGCGTCAGACACAGACGGGAACAGCCATCCTCTGACATCAGCATGATGCAGGCAGGGAAATGCTGCCGGACAACAACATCAGTAAAACAGGCATCGACAACAAAAGCTTTCATGACGGCTAATACACAGTCGGTTGCCACAATTATGGTGATGTGGTTCTGTTTTGCAGAGCGTTAACTTGTCATCCAAGAGCTGATTTCAATATTTAAGACTGGCTCGTACTCGTTAGCTTCATTGGTGAGGTTTAGGCAGGAGGAGCAAGAAGGTTCAGGTGTGGTAAGAATATCAGGGCAAGCCAACCAGAACTTAGGATTCACAAATTCACGGTCTCAGCTCTTTGGCTCATGTTAACCTCGGCCACTCTGCACCGAGTGCCACCCGAGTCAGGTGCTAGCAGTGGCGCTCATTCAACAATTAATGCTGGTGACACCACCCCAACCCCTGGTGGCAGGACGGTGTAGCTGCAGGAACAGAGCAAAAAACAAGGTGACACGTTCATTGCACTAAGCCCCATGTGTTTGCCGACCAGCGGGGCTAACTGATATATTATGCTCCTACGGCGTAGCGCTGTCCTCATCATGTTACGCCCGCACAGAGCCCACCTCTGTCAAAGAGACTGATCTGATTGGTCCGATGGCGATTCAGCGGGCTCTGCTCGTCTGGGTCAGATCCCCCTGCAGAGCAAATTAGAATTTGCTAGGGGCGGGGCATCTGGATTTCCAGGTTAAGTGTTTGCCTCTTTATTAGGAAATAAGTGTGTTCATCATACTGATACAGTCAATTAAACATGTATTCATAACACACTGTACAGGCCCAGTGTAATGTTTAATAAGGATGTGTGGTCGTACATCACTTTACTGTAGTGAAGCCTTTAAATGAGGGGAAAAACAATGATACCCAAAATGTAAGACGATACACAGTCTCATATCTCCATAACGATGTAATGTCTTCATATTGTCCAGACCTGGTTGGAATTAGTGCACCATGTAAGAAGAACAAAGTGTATTACGCTGAAGTGTATAAACTGAAGAGCAGCACAGTTAACCTACAGACAGACGTGTGCAGTAACACAGTAATAATTAACTCTCAACATCCCTAGACTTCATTATTTCTGTTTTTAAAAGTGACCTCATGGTCATATTAAAACCATTACCTGTGCCTGTGTATTTTTACATGTGATATCACACGTCTTCTTTTCTCCTCTCTGACATGTAAAGTGCGCACAGAGTCTGTGGCTGATGTGCACTTTAAATAAACTGAAGTTAGAGTCAGAGAGCGATAATGTGACGGATCGATGAGCAGAGCAGAACACTCTCCGCAGCAGCTGATACACTGATAACAACAAACACAACACTACAGACATTTAAACCGAGCGGAGCGCGTCAGGTGGAACTGACACAGCTCTGACATGAAGGGAAATATGCAATCAGAAGTTTGTGCCCTGATACGGACGTCGAGTGTGACATTAGAAATAGAGTTTTTATGCTTCTGATGGATTGAGTTTAGAGCTGATGTTGTGACATTATGAGCTGTAACACGCCAATGTCAGGTTTGTCTCAAAAGTCTCGACTTTAAAATGATACTGGGATAAATCTGTGCACAGATTCACACTTCCTTTAAAGGGATAGTGCACCCAAAAATGAAAGTTCAGCCATTATCTACTCACCCATATGCCGAGGGAGGCTCAGGTGAAGTTTTAGAGTCCTCACATCACTTGCAGAGATCCAAGGGTGCGCACACACGTGAGCGTGGTGCCCAGAGAGGCAGTTAGAGCTACAGGCTACAATGAGGCTGTTTTTGGACGTTTGAATCTGGGGCGCCGTCAGCCTCCATTAGGTGGAGTTGTGTTGCTACCTCCTCTCCCCTTGGATCTCTGCAAGTGATGTGAGGACTCTAAAACTTCACCTGAGCCTCCCTCGCCATATGGGTGAGTAGATAATGGCTGAATTTACATTTTTGGCTGCACTATCCCTTTAAGCCAGATTCAAATTCTGTCAAACCTCCAACATTACAGCTCCTGTATGATCTATGAAACGAGACAGTGATATCTTATTTAAAATGACTCCATGTTTTTTCACTAATATTAATGTAGCTCTGCTGCCTCATTGGCTTCTTCATCGGCGTCCTCACACTCACATCAGTCTTTGTTATTTCTGACATAAATGTGCATTTCCCTCCCTGCGTTAATGTTTCCAGCTGCAGATTGGATCAGCTGCACAAGAACGATGTGACTCAGTGTTTAATACGTCTGCAGTGTGACATGAGCCATTATCACGCAGGAGGGTAAATAACAGAGAGAGGACACTTTAGACACACGCGTGTTGGTTGTGATCCCTCAGTGATCAGGTTCAGTGTGTGTGTGCTGTCACCACCAGTGCTCCCATGTTCACTGGGAGCTGCTGGTTGGATCAATACTGGATCGATGGAGCAGCTGATGGACCAGCAGAGCTCCATCACAACACAACAACCTGCTAGTTAAAGTTTAATGGTGCGGCCCACACAAACCTGCTGACAGCTGGATCTGAGCTCTAAACTGATTCTTCACATGTCACCTGACAGAGAGTGAGCGAAGGTATCAGAATAAAACTCATCACTGGTGTTTGAGTGTGTGAGCGTGTGCACGAGAGAGACTGAGGCAGGACAGTGCTGCTGTGAGAGCACGTTGAACCACTGTAAGAAATAAACACGGTTTGTCTCCAGACGTGTTGTCAGAGCAGGTGACACATGACTAACAGCTTTACAGGTGCCAGTCTCACTACATGAATATGTTCATGTGATGACTCAGCAGCTGATAAACACGTAGTAAACATCACAGCTGGTTGTTCCTAAGAAAAATTAATGATTTAATTCATTAAAGAAAAGCTTCAAA